>NC_086257.1:22485692-22725692 GCF_021018805.1 Prinia subflava | reverse complement strand
AGAAAATTAAAATTGGGCTTGGGGAAGGAATTTGATTTTAATAAAATAAGTTTAGATATTAAAATTGTCAATGAATTCCTCATCCTTCTGTAAGGACCATCTTCCAAATTGGAAGGTTCAGTAAAATCAATCTTTCCATTCCTCTGTTCTCTGCCAGTGTCTGTAAATACAGGTGCAAGAACTGATAGCCTTGGCCTAAACAATTTCTACAGATTGCATGAAAAAGGTAAATGACTGAGAAAAATTTCTAATTCTATTTTATTCCTTATGTATTCAGCCAGTCCTGAATTTTTTGAGTTTTTCTAAAAAAAAAAAAAAAAACAACCAAAAAAACACAACCACTTAAAAAGAAACAGAAAAATTCAGAATTTAAAAGTGTTTTTCTTTCTTGTGTTTTTCCTTCTTCAGCTGCACCTTTATGGGAAAATTAAAAATGTGATAATAACAAGAAGATACAAGTTTTTAGCTCAGAAGAAAATGTAAATTTTTTAGGTTAAAGTCCATTTGAGGTGACAGTAACGTGGTTGGATATTTTCTTACCTTGTCAGTTTGATGAGTTGGCTTTTCAGTTTGTATTGCAGAACTTGGATGTTCATTTACAACCTATTTTTGAAAAAAAAAATTGAATTAAGACCTGTTATGAAGGTGTTTGGATCAGATCAAAAGCCTCAATGAAACAAAATAGTAAGCTGGTTTTGTTTTAGGGGTTTTTTGTTTGTTTTTTGGGTTTTTTTAATTCTTTAATTAAATATTTTAAGTTCAGACATAAATATTAAAAGGAGCACTGTCCACAAAGTGTGATCCATTAAAACACACTGAATTTCATGAATTTCATTTCTTCTCTCCAGGACTGAGAAGTCATTAATGCATCATTAACATGAAGTGTTTTAATAAGAAATTAAGTCATAAGTACTTTTAAAACCTGGGCTTCAAAATCATCCAGATGCTTTTCAAGTACAACTCTCCAGCTGCATTTAAAAAATGGTTTTGACTCCATTTTCCATTCAGCTTCTCTTTTACACTTTTATAATGGATTGGAATAATACCCATTTCAGATCTGTCATGTACCTCTATAAAAAGTCAGATTTGATCTGCAGCTCAGCTTTTGGAGATGGTTCCCTTTCTGTGCTGCTTATTTTATCTGACTCTTTCAGCAGTGCAGAGCTCAGATTGTGGCAGCCGGGGTGATAAAGTGCTGGGAACTGGGAATTGTCAGGCTGATTTCTGAAAAAAACCCATCTGATGGACTCAGCGCCTCCTCTGCACGTGTTCACAATAATTCCTCCAAGATTCCCATCAATAGGAGCAGGAGGGCTCAGACAGAAAAGTGCAGAACTGTCACAGGAGCTCTGTAGAAAAGCACCACCAATAAAAGGCATTAATTCAGGAATCTGCATTCTCTAAATGGAAATCCCAGAAACACTCCCTACAATCTACAGGGAGGATTGGGAAAAAGACTAAGAATAATTTCCTCTTGATTTTATTTTAATTCAAGCTCTAAGATCCGTAAAAAAGAAATTAAAATTTAAGTTTTGAAAGAATTCCCATTTCTTTTTCATGTGACAGCTTGGAATAACCATTTTTGATGCAATAAGAAGAACACAATCCTGAGAGGTTTTGTCCAGCTAAAGGGGTAAAGGGAAAATCCCCATTTCTGTAGATGATGGGTGCTGGAGAGCAACAAAAGTGCATCCCTGGAGTGTCAAGAAGCTCCTCCAGGTGCCAGTTCTGTCCCCAGACAGAGCTGAATAACCCAAATAACTCCCCAAAATCACCACGGGAATACCGGGGAGCAAAGAGGGCCCCTTTGGCTTTCCTTGCTCCCAGAGAAAAATGATTTTAATCTTGATAGAAGAGCACAGGGCACTGTTGGGGCCGTTCTGGGCTGGGCAGGAGAAGGGCAGAGCTGTTCTCCTGGCATTTGGAATAATGGAGCTCTGCTGGCGTTTATTTAAAGCAGTGAGGAGCTCCTTGATCTCTCTAATCACATCATCCACAGAAAATCATTCTTGACCCCTCCAAGGAAAGGCCCCAAATGATTCCTACTCAACCGCGGAAGATTTGTTTTAACCTGATCTGCCCCAAAGACACTGGGAAGGCTTCTTTAAATTAAAAAAAAAGAAGAAAAAAAGACTTAAATTCACTTTCATTCTAATTTGTTCCATTTCTTTTCCATTACCTGCTTGCTTGCCTTTTATAATACTAAAAGTGACCTAAACTGAGCTTTAGCTGAAAACTTGAAAAAATTGGGATCAGCTCTTTTAGCGGGACTTTAAATAAATTATACCCCTCTAATTTATATATATTTTTTTAAATCCAGTCTCTAATACACCATGTGGATTTAAAGGAACACATCTGAAATTATAATTATAAACTGGGACTTTAGAAGAAGAGAGCACCAACCCAGCAGTAGGATTTGGATGGAAAGTGTCTTTGAGGAAGCAGAGTTCCCCAGCTTTGTTCCCAACAGAGGAAAATATCAAAAATAATGATAATAATAATGTCTGTACAGAGCAGCAGTAGCTGAGCCTTGCTTAAAATTGATAAAAATAATTTTGTTGGTTTGTTTTTTCATGTGTGACTTTTTTGTCATGTTTCCAGTGGAAGGAATTTTAATTGTTGATAGGAGACATTGCTTCAACATCTGATTCAATCCCCACCTCATTTCACTCCATCCCGAGGTTTTAGGAATACAAAATTTAAATTCTTGTATTTCTTTCAGGAGTATAAAAGTTTCATAGCTCATAGGCATCACAAGAGCCTTCAAAATTCGAGAGTTGTTAAGGTCAGTCATGAGAAAAAAAAAATTTAGAATCACTTTTTCCTGGTGAAATATTGAATTCAGTTCATGAGAAATATTTTTTATTTATTATCACTCCAAGAAGAGCTGGCAGCTAATAAAGCACTCGGGAGCTTTTTGTCTCTCCTTCCATCCTCCCATGTTGAAACTAAAACTGTTGCTGGAGGGGTTTTATACATTCAATAGAAAAGCTTGGAAGTTGCTTTAGAGAACACTGTTTATTTAAATGTCTAAAATATTTTACTTTTCATCTCTTAAAACAAATTTGCTTTCCTTTCTTTCTTACTTTGTCTTTGCTTCTTTCTTTCTTCTCTAAATTAAATATATTTTTTCATGTGTTCTAACCATTGAAATTCCTTCGCTGTAATAAGAGTTTTGCTTTTTAATATATTTCTAACTTTCACCCTTAACAAAGTGATTACAGATTAGAGTTGATTTTTATAAAATTGTCTAAAATACAGTGGACTTGAACTGCTTTATTTTTGGCCCTGGTTCAACAAGGTTTGTAAATCCTGACATCCTTTAGGTGAATAATTCCCGGTGATTTGGAAGTTTTGAGCAGGTGCAGAAGCAACGGATTGAAACCACAGAATCAGAGAGCTGTTATGGGAGAATTAAAAGAAATTAACTGGTATAAAAAAAGATATTTTTGACTGAGAAAAGGGAATGTCAGGAGAAATCCCTGTACATGACCTGACTGGAGGATGGAGCTCTGCCAGATTGTCCCAGAGGATCAGGATGTGGTGGGAGCCGAGGTGTTTGTGTGTAACTTGTTTGTGTTTAAAAGTTAACACAAATTATTTATATGCTCTGAACCAAGGGCTTGGAACCTTTTCTCCACAATCAGTCTTTAAATGAAGCTCCACTCCTGCTCTGGAGTCACAAACTCCCTCTGGGGCCGGGATTTTCGTGCCGTGTTGGTGCACAGAGCTCATCCCACCACGGGCTCAGCTCTGCCAGGTGACAGCAGAAAGTCCTTGTGCTGCACAGCTGGATTCCCAGGGAATTAATTCCCCAGGAAATAATTAAATTTCTTGATTTAAACCCCCCAGTAATGCATTTTCTGAGTGCAATCCTTGTGGGCTCTGTGTCCCTCCCCTGCTGGGAGAGGCAGGGGTTTGGGAATTCACTTCCCTCCAACACTGCCACAGCAGCTGCCTGGTAAAGCCCCTCAAAGGAAGGAGCCCCCAGATCTGTAGGGATAAACATAAACCAGTGATGGATTCTAGACAGAGGGTTTAACTTGATGGGATAAAAAGCATGGCTAGATTAAGAATTATCCCGAAATCAGTTTAGTGGTGTATTCTGGGCTGTGGGAAATTCAAGAAATTTGTATAACGTGTTTCTGACATACTGAGCTATGAAATGTTTCCTTAGAGGAGCCTTAAATACCAGTTACTCCTCATTATTTTTATTTATAAATTCAAATTCTGGCCGGGATTCAGAGGGAATTGGCACTATAAGTGGAGTTTTAGGGAAAAGCGTAATTTAGTAGCAGAGAGAGAAGATAAATACAACCATTTACTCATTCTGCTAGGGCCAACCTTGACTCCTTAGGGATGGGATCTTCTAAAAGCTCTCAACACTCCCTAAAGTCAAATAAAATCCCCACTCTGTTGGTCAGCCCTGCTCTCCCTACACCCACTGCTGTTGGCAATTATTAAAGGTAATTTGATACTGCCCTGGCCATGACAGAAACACAGAACTTTCTCTTTCTCATGGGACTTTTTCCATCTGGTCATAGTTACCCAAATAACTCCTGCCTGTTCCTTGGAGTTCCACACCCTCCTGTCAAAGCAGGAACAGGCTGGAGCAGTCAAAAGATAAAATTCAAAGCACAAGCTTCCCTCAAAATCAAATCAGATTTCGCACCTTGGTTCTCCCTGGCTTTTCCCCGGGTGAGAGCATCCAGACAAGCTCTGGTGATGTTCATTGACTTTGACATCTCAGTAAAACTCACAGGAGTTCACCAGGGAGCTCCAGCCCCACAAAGCCTTGGAGACAGCAGCATCCAGTGCCAGCGACAGCAGCTACAGAGGAAATCTGCTCTTCCTACAAGCCCTTGGAGAGAAAACACTCTGCAGGCTCCTGCTGGTGGTGTTTGAATTCCCCTGCCTTTGTTCTGTGTGCTCCCAAAGCAAATGTCAGCCAGGAGGAGTTATTTGTAGGAACTCTGTTTGTCTGGCAAACTTCTGTCCCGGATAAAGTTTGGGAGCAGAATAAATTGTGGTATGTGTCTCTTATCAAGGGCAGAAGAAATCAGCATCAGAGCCTGCCAGGAAAAGTTTTTCAAGCTGTTCAAGACAGAGCATGGAAGACTTAACTCATGTAAAGAAAACCTGTTCATTAATTAAGCTGTCAAGCTCACTTTGTTAAATAATTCATCCTCTCATTTGTCTTTACTGGGCTCTTTGTTTCACTGCACTTCAGCATCCAAGTGAATTTAATAAAAGCAAATGTATTTCTGAATAGATCCCACCCAAAATCACTCGTGGAACCTATCTGTAATTTTGTGGATATATGCATTAAAAATTTCCATGTGATGTTAGAATTTCAGCTGTTTGGGTGCATTTTGTTATTTTTAATGAATGATGAAAGGAAACTTTCTGTTTACATAGATGTTCATGAATTTTAATGCAACACTAGAAGGAATTAAACCAAAAAGCACATTTAATATGGCAAGATTTCCCACAGACAGCTCTCAATGATATGAATATTTAGTTAGCATTGTTTTGTGAAATGAGACAACCAAGAGCCTGCCCCAGTCTAATACTGGTATAATAAGCAGCAAACTCAGGATTTGCCACAAAGCCTTTCTATAAAACTCAGAGATGCATTTAAGCTTTAAATAGCTTTAGAAGAATTTTAATAATCACAGCTTATCAGAATAACAAATAAATTGAAAACATGAAATAAAAATGTGAATAATACTGATCATAAACACTCTAAAATTTCATGGCAGAATCAATTAATTCTTTTGTTCAGAGTATTCTTTAATTCTTCATCTGAGTTTGAGTTGGTTATTTACAGAAAGAAGAGCTTTAGAAATTTATTTTTTTAATTCCTCTTTCATAACACAACTGTCATCAGAGAAAGCTTCCAATTCTACTTCAGTGCAATAATTTTTAAAGGTAATACAAATCATTTATATGTTCTGAACCAAGGCACCTGAAATATTAGGATATAAATGAGTTCTGAACTTCAGCATCAAGCATTTTGTTTAGGGCTAAAATTAGGAGTTAAAAGCTTGGATTATATTCCATTAATTCTACTAAACAGCAGTGTTTCCTCCAGCTGATCAGGATGGGGAACACAATGAAAAGTCCTGCTCAGTGCTGTTCAGAAGGTTTGATCTGGTTTGGTTTTGCTCCAGAGAAGTTGAGCATCCCCAGGAAAGAAAAAATAAAATTCAGTTTACTAATTTCTTTCAACTAATGCTTAAATAAGCATGCACGAAGAGGAGAAAACCAAAGTAAATCTAATTACCTCAAGAGCAGATGTTTCCTCCAGCAGCCCGTGATGTCACCAGGTGTTTTGCAGATGGGGCAGCCCAAATGTCACTTGCAATGGTTGAAGACGTGATCAAAGTCCTCCATCAGCTTTGGGAAACCTAAAAAACCCATCCCAACAGCCTTGTGTGGGGTGGTGATCAGAAAATGCTTCAGGGCAGAAGGCTGAGGCAAGAGCTCCATTTATCTGTAATTATCTATGGAGAAAATTGGGAAAAGAGGGTGAAAAAATAAAGGGGGTTTTTTGTAAACACAGCAGTAATTCAAATAACTCACCAAAAAAACGTGAAGAAATGAGAATAATGAGCAGTAAGACAGGGAAGAAAATGGTTCTGCAGGACTTCTGTAGACAGTGGGTTTGTACATGGTGGTGCCCTTGAATCTATATAATTATATTTAGTCACCAATTTAGTCACTTGTGACAGGGCTCACCAAACAGGACAGCAAAAAGCGAGAGGGGTTTTCCAGAAATACCCACCTTGCCTGCAGTGACATTTTTGTGACAATGCATGGAGCCTGCTCACTTGGTCTGGCACAGGAATTTCTTTTAATCAGGTCTGCACTGAGTCACTGCAGAACACAGGCTCGGTCACAGACCTGCCTGGACTTTTCCAAGTGATGTGAGATAACAGAGCCAGGATTCTCACTGCTGCTGATCTCCCCTGGAGGTGCTGGACATGCTCAGCTACTCCTTTTTGCACAGGGAAATTCACATTCTCTGCTTTCCTGAGAACACAAACCTCGCTTAACAAACATAACAAGAACAATAATTATCATTATGCCTTCATTAACCATAGGCCAGCCAGGGTCAGTCTCTTTTTGGAAAGAAAGGGATTTCCAGGCTCAACTGCTCCAATAATTTGTGCATATTGTTCTTTTCTGATGGGCTCTTTATTAAAGAACTGGAGGGAACTGTATTCTGTAAAATAAAAACAGGAAGGAACAGCTCTTTAATGAATTGCTGGCTTCAGTGGTGTTTGTAACGTTTTCCTTCTTATCCCAAAGGATTCTTTTGGACATCTGGAAAACAATCAGATCAAAAGTCCCCCCAGATCTCAGATAACCAAAACTAAACATCCCATAATGTAAGGGTACAAAAGCTCTCTCACTTGACTTTTTTCACCTATGGAGAAGCTTGGGAAATTCAAATTATCTGTCCAAGCAGTTATTGATTGATTACAACAGATCCATGCCACAGAGCTAAAGGAATTTCCATATTTTCTATATTTTTAAAAAATATTCCAGTAAAGGATGGTTCTGTTTCATTCAGAGCCTTTTCCGTAATGATGATTTTCTTGTTTAAATTAACAGCTAGTTTTGCTTGAAAGGAAAAATACGTTTCTAAATGCTAAATTCTGTCATGTTTCTCATCTTTATTTCCACTTCAGTGATTTTGTCATTTGTAAACAAAACCCTGGTATTTTTAGCCCAAGTTAGTATCAAATAATTAATAATTCATTGAGACATAAATAAGGCTAAGACTATGAAGTTGTTTAATTGCTTGTCACTGTTGATTATTTACAATTCTTCACATTATAAGTGAAAAATTTGAGAATTCACAACTGAATTCTGCTTTAAAAGCTTCTAACTCAGGCTGCTACAATTCTCTGTCCAACCTTTGGCACTGGTGAGGCTGCTGGAGGAGTACACTTGAGAATTTAATCTGACCTGCCTTCCTGATAGCACACACTGTTTGCTAGATCTCACTGGGATTTATATCCACTCCAGCAAATTTCTACTGATTTATAAACAGATTTATCTCGTGTCTCTGCTGTTTGGCACATTACTCACCATTTCGAAGGCTGAGATTTCCATATTTACTCCAAGGTGCAGTTTATAACAAAGTACAGTGTCCTAGAGAGAAAAAAAAAGGAGGAAAAAAGTTTTAAGCTTCTCCAACTCCGGGTACATTTGAGAGCAGACCACAGCAGCTGTACCTGAAATTACCCAAATGTGACATAGTTATATAGAGGCAGGATTAAACAAACCCAAGAAAACACCTCCACTCTGCAGTCAAGGTATTTTCCAAAGGAATCTTACAGAAGCCATGGTTTAACACCCTTTGGATGTGCTTATTCCCAGGAATGCTACCATAACTTGTTGAAGAAGACCAAAAAAATCCATTTAATCTTGGGAGAATTTCCTTTCCTCTGACGAGCACAGCCCAAACTTGTGTTCCATGGCTGAGTTTTCTCCTGAGCTACATTTCCTCTTTCTTTTTGACTTGCTTTGTTCCAAGCCCTTCAGTTCCAGCAGTGAGCATGGAGATGGATGGGGCAGGGGTTGTGTTGTGTTTTCTGTTTGTTTGTGCACCCAAATCCAGCAGTTGTGGCCATCCAATCATGAAGATCATCAAACCACGTGCAGATGTTTGGAAAGCACAGTCCCTTCCCTTGAGAAACAGTTTTCATTATTAAATAGAAGCATGGGAATCCCCTGGGTCCCTGATCTGCCTCTGCAGAGGCGCCAGCTCTCCTCCAGCTCAGCTTTCCTCTCCACGGAACTCCGAGCTGACTTTTAAAAATTAATTCCTCTCCAAAGTTACAGGACCTTTCTAATTTTCATTTGTCTTTTAACTGGAAATGAGCTGTGCTTCGAGGTCTGGGTGAGTTATTATGACAGTTTCGATGATGAAATCAAAAATTAGTCACAACAATCAGTGGTGATGCCTTGGCCAGGGTCATTTAAATCATGGCAGGGACCTGAGGGTGATGGGCAATGGTGTTCAAGAGAAATTATTTACATGTGACAGAGACATTCAATCAAACAATGACTTAGAACAGCTCAGAGGTACACTTGGAAAGAACTGAATGCATAAATGAGCAAATCATTCTTTTAAACTTTCACCTTACCAGGATTTGACTTGTTCTCTCTAAAATTTCCAGAGATGTACCAGGTAGGGCCGATATTTTCTGTACCTACAGGGAATCATGGAAAGGTTTGGGTTGGGAGGGACCTTAAATCTCATCCAGTGCCACCCCTGCCATGGTGACACCTTCCACTGTCCCAGGTCCAGTCTGGCCTTGGGCACTGCCAGGGATCCAGGGGCAGCCACAGCTGCTCTGGGAATTCCATCCCAGCCCTTCCCCATCCTCAAAATGTAATAAACTGTGCAAGTTTAATATAAATTTTTATGAAATTGAGCATGGATTCATGCAGTAATTCAAATATGACCATTTAAAAGGCCAGGTGGGAAGAAAGCCCAGTCTGGACAACGGAGTTGCCAGAAGTGAGAGGTACTGAAGCAAATCTGAGATGGGGCTGATAAACCTGCAGGCAACAAGCAGAACTCAGAGAGGAAGAATTGACCACATAAATCCAAGGCAAACGAGTAAAAAATTGTTATTTAAATGAGTGTTTGTGATTTACAAAGACTCTCCAGTTGCAGTTGTTGGAGAAGACCAAAGAGAGATGGCATACAGTAAAAAATATAGGAATGTTTTAAAATATTTTTAAAAGAGTAAAAATACCTAGTGATTTTTAAAAATAGTAACAATTAAATAGCAAATGAATAAGCTATTCTTTTAATAGTAAAAAAAAAAAAAAAAAACAAAGAAAAAATATAGGAAGTTTCCTCAGGAAATTGTTGGGACAAAAAAAAAAATCCACATAGAAAAGGATAAATATGCAGAAAATGGGGAGAAAGAGCAAATGATCTCTTCAGGTCTTTCCAAACCTGTCAGTCTAATTTCAGTCACTGTCATTGCTGGTATTTTCAAGTTCCTGCTTTTTTATGAAAACAACTGTTCAAAGGACAAATAAATAAGACAGATATAGACATGGTTCTGAAGTCTGTACAGTCTGTTCAAGTCTCAATATTTTAGGCTAAATATAAATATCGTGTAAAAAAAATAATCTGTGATTGGAACAAACACTCCCCACAGAATAGCATTGCTGGAACAGAGACAAAGGTATTTCTTCATCTTAGTCACAAACAGAATAATATATTGCAGAAAAAAAGCCAAAACCAACCCACAACAAGCTCAAAATGCAGCTCTGCCCTCCTCCCATGTTTCTGTGTATTTGTTCTAAAACCTGAGCAAAACAGAAAATCACTGAGATTTTTTAAACCAACAGCAGTGGTTTGATGCTGCCTTTGTGAAGATCCATCGGATTTTGCCTCCTGACAAACTGGGATGGCACCAGAAGCAGTCAATGCCTGCCTCAGTGGGAGACGGGAACACAGCCCCAGGGCTCCCTGGAGATGGGGATGGAATGGGGCAGGACCTGGCCCGGGTGGGACTGGCAGGCTGCAGGGTGTGATTCCTGCAGGATGTGATTCCTGAAGGCTGTGATGCCTGCAGGATTTGATTCCTGCAGGATTTGATTTCTTCAGGATTTGATTTCTTCAGGATTTGATTTCTGCAGGCTGTGATTCCTGCAGGATTTGATTTCTTCAGGATTTGATTCCTGCAGGCTGTGATTCCTGCAGGCTGTGATTCCTGCAGGATTTGATTCCTGCAGGATTTGATTTCTTCAGGATTTGATTTCTGCAGGCTGTGATTCCTGCAGGATTTGATTTCTTCAGGATTTGATTTCTTCAGGATTTGATTTCTGCAGGCTGTGATTCCTGCAGGATTTGATTTCTTCAGGATTTGATTCCTGCAGGATTTGATTCCTGTAGGATGTGATTCCTGCAGGATTTGATTCATGCAGGATGTGATTCCTGCAGGCTGTGATTCCTGCAGAATTTGATTTCTACAGGCTGTGATTCCTGCAGGATTTGATTCCTGCAGGCTGTGATTCCTGCAGGATTTGATTCCTGCAGGATTTGATGCCTGCAGGATTTGATTCCTGCAGGATTTGATTCCTGCAGGCTGTGATTCCTGCAGGATTTGATTCCTGCAGGATTTGATTTTTGCAGGCTGTGATTCCTGCAGGATTTGATGCCTGCAGGATTTGATGCCTGCAGGATGTGATTCCTGCAGGATGTGATTCCTGCAGGATGTGATTCCTGCAGGATTTGATTCCTGCAGCTGGACACCAGCAATCCAGGATTGCTTTGAGCCTCTCTCCTCCCAAGCCACCTCTTGCCCACCAGGAGCTTTACCCACCAAAGGGCTCTCCAGAAATTCTCTCTGGAGTCCCCTGGTGTGGTGAGCTCGTGTTCCAAGCAGGATTTTTCCTCTGAACAGAGGTGATTTTATCCCTCTCTGCCTTCAGCACTTGGCAGGAGCCGCCCCACGCCAGGCCCTGTCTCTTCTCACCCTGCTGGGGATTGCACAGGAGAACATCAGAAAATCACAATATTCCTTTTATTTGTCTCCCTTACGGGAGCTGATTTATCCAGTCTCATTCCGTGCTGGCATTTGTGACCCTTCCTAACCCTCAGCCACTTTCAAACCCACCAGCAGATTTCAAAAATTCCATAGAAAAGAGATTAAAAGATAATTAAGTTACTTCAAGTTTAATAAAAATAGATGTTTGAGAAGGATGCTCAGAGGACACTGAATATTTCCAAGTTTAGCCAAAAACTTTTGCTTTCTTTGGGCAATTTTTCAACCATAGCAGCCAAATTAGCATTGCCAAATTAATCTGGGGTCAATAGCTCCAGAGTTCGAGGCTCAGGGGGCAGCCAGTTCTCAGTTTCTCTAACTGATACAATCACTATTAATTTGAGTAATTTTCTAACTAAGTAAAATCAAGCATTCCATTTTAATGCCTTTAAGTAAAAAAAAAAGTAATAAAAATACTGTTTGGAGGATGAGCTACACTTTAAAAAGAGTTTTATAGTGGTGTAACCTCAAGGAAAGGAATGTAGAAGTCTTCTTAAAAGAGATATAAGTGCACCCACTGCCTTCCTATGCTCTTTTATCTCCCAGTGTATCATATTTCTATTCCAACCAGTTTTAAAGAAAAATAAAATCAAGTGTGAATAGGACAGAATAAGAATTAATCACAATCTTCTAAATTATTAAATGAATTTAATTTGGAATTCGCCACATTGATTTATACTGTAGAGATCCAAAGCCAAATCCACAAATATTTGCATTTATCGTAATATTCCTTAGTTTTTTACAGTAAATAATTTATTTAATTCAGCGGTTTTGCAGGTTTGGTTTGGGGTCTTGGAGGGTTTTGTTGCTTTAAATGTAAAGAAATTTGGCAAAGTGGGGAAAAAAAAAAGGCCATGGGTTATATTCTGTCTACTTTCCACTGCTCTGCCTGTATGGTTACACCATTTTAACTTGAAAAAGAATGATTAACTGGAAAAAGAATGATCTCCAGCACCTGGAGTAGTGCTGTGTTGTCTCACCACAACAGGGAAAACCAAGAAAACAAGAGAACAAAATCCAACCCCAAAAAAAAGGCACTGAAAGCAGGATCTTTCAGCAAAAGTGGGTTGTAAATCGCATTAAGCCACATATAAGGCATGTTTAAAAGTAGATACAGCACAAATACTCCATAAAGTGCAGCTCCATGCAAATTAACCAAATAAATAGGAGCAGAAATGGTGATAATTACATTATTTTCAGTACTCCTCTTCCTGCAGCTGTATACAATACTCAGCCTCCACTCAAGCACTGAGTAAATCAAAGCAAAGTGAATTTAATAGGTCTATTAAAAGTGCTCTGTTAATGCATCTTTATACAGCTCAGAACAGCAGCAGCACTTCTCCAGAAATCAGGATAAATATAATATGTCCTCCCAAATAGCAGTAACTGATTTTAACAAGTACTTAGAAAGAGAATATTTGTTTAGATCAATATCCAATTAAGAATCCAGCTATTCAGAACCTACTCTTTGCTTTCCCTGCAAATTATGAAAGCAAAAGCTATTAGTAAATCTTATTAGTTTCATGCTGGTCTCTCGAGATTTTTTTTTTCCACCTGAATACTCAGTGTCCCTTAAAAGATAATTTTAAACACAGTGTGATATTGATTGTTTCGAGGCACTAATGTGAACTGATCAAACACAACCAAAGGAGATTTTACTGTATGCACAGGCAAACTGAGCGCTGAGATCTGCCAACATCACAGGTTAATATTTCCACTTTACCCAAAAATTAACAACTAATCAGTAACTCGAGGAGAGAGTGGAGCCCTACTAACATTTGTAATCATGGCATCTGCATAATGCTCCAGTGAATTAACTGCAGGAACATCATAAAACATGAATTTCAAAGGCTCTGAAGGTTGCAGGTCTATTATTTTGAGGGAATGCAGAAATAAAATAACTCCTTTTTCTGTTTTCTTCCTGCTTTCTTTGTGTTCCTTCAGCCTAAATGACTAATACTGATGCAAACCATACCTGCTGATTTCTTTTATATACTGAATAATCACGGCAGATGAGAGGTGAGACTGGAATCAGGTTTCTTTACAGAAATAACTGTCTGTAACCTTCCTAAATACAGGAATAAAGGGGAGGTACAGTGAGCTGCAACGTTGAATGAAAATGATGAGATTTCCCATTCCAGAGAAGAGCCTGAGACCCTGGAATGCCTCCCCAGCTATCCCTTCATGAGATTGGTTTTTAAGGAATGGTTTCTCTCTTTTCATTCTTCCAACATCAGTCTTGTTCTTCAGGAGAACAAAAAAGGAAATTTCTCCTGGGCTTCAATATTGAACCCACAGGTTTGGACCAGTGCAGGTAAGGGATTCAAAATCAAGCACTTTTTTCACTCAGTTTTCCAAGATAAGAGCTGGAGTGAGTCCTCAGAGGGATGAAAGCCTTCTCTGTGTCTCCTGCCATCCCTCAGCTAATAAATATCAATTGCCACAAGTGGCCTGGTGCTGTCTGCTAATTAGACCCTCACACACTTTAACTGGAGCAGTGTGACAGCATGAAGGGAAAGGATCCTGAGAATGCAACCAAAGAAATGTTAAAAAAATCTGCTTTTCTTTGTTAAATACATATATTCACAGCTATACCACAACATGATTTTTAGCTTAAAACAAAGGGACAGAGTTATTTTCACTCCACGAGCAGAATTCCTGCACATCCCATCACGTTTCCAGGCTAATAATTGTTGTGATGAATGATATCAACAGCACATCATTTAGTTCCATAACTCCTCCTGACTGTCAGCCCTTGATGTCAGACAACATTCACTATGGCAACAATATTCCATGGTCATGCAGATGCTGGAAGAGTGAGGAAAAGAGGGGGGGAAAAGGAAAAAGAAATGCTAAGAATAAGAAGTAGAGGGTAAAGAATTATTACAACAAAATGGAGTTGGAAGAAATGATGGGAAAACTCTAATTTCTTTACATACTGTTACAATTTTATCTCTGCTCTCACCCATGCTTCCCAAAAATGAGCATTTCATTTTTTATATATATAAATTAAAGGCTTCTTTAGCTGGGTGTAATTCCAGGCAAAGCAAAGGAAGATGAAATCCATCACTGACTTCAAGAGGTTTGGAATCAAATACTAATTTATAGGCAGCAGGGGAAGAATCAAACTTATTTCACTATCAAGTACAGTCTTCTCATTTCTGTGACTTATTAGTGTCAGCACAGGTATGTGAAGCAAAAATTATAATTTTTTTTACAGGTTACCACTCTTAGAACAGAAGAATCATGGAATGGTTTGGGCTGAGGGGATTTTAAAAATCATCTCGTTCCATCCCCTCCCATGGGCACCTTCCACTAGCCCAGGTGTGAATGGGCCTTCATTGCTTGTGAAAGAAATAAATCCTGGTTTCAGAGGCTCCAAGCTACAGAAATAATGGTTGTTGTTATCCCTTTGATTATGTTCTTTAACTGTCCTTCATGGGCAGGACCATGGGATTGTCAGCAGAACAGAAGCTACCACTGGAAATGAGATTTCAAGGCCTGTTGGGGCACTTAGGACCCCCCAAATTGGTAAATTAAAAAAAGAAAAGGTCTTATGTGAACGTCAGCAACTTCCACTCAGACAAAAATTGAAGTGAACTTCATCCAAGTGGAGAAAAGAATTCTTCCCAACCTTTGCTCCAGTTCACACTTGAAGATGTTTATTCCAGGGAACGTGGAGTGCAGCAGGGAGGGAAAGAGCTGATGTGACACAAAAGCAGAACCAGCAGGCTGCCCTACTTTGGCTGCTCTGCTGAGTGAGGTTCTGCCCCTCCTGCCTTGAGACACTGCCAGCACCACGACTTGAGGTGTCACCCACCTGGGCACCTCCCTCCCACCACACCTCAGGGCTGAGGGGACCCAGGGACAGCAGTGCTGGGCTGCAGTGACACAGCACAGCTCTCCGAGGAGGTCACTGGCTAAAACGAGGAGGAAATAACATAAAATATTGCTGGGCTGCAGTGGAAGGCATTGACCCCAAGTGTTGAGGCTGAGGGGAAAACTCACCCTGGTAGGAGCTGCCCCAGATCCCGTGGTGACACCGAGTCCCACCTGAGGTGGCACAAGGGGACACGGTGGCAGGGTCAGGTAATTCAGATTTTCAGAAAAACTGGTGAGCAAAACACAATCTTTTAAAGAACAGATGGCCTTGGGCACACACACACAGCTCCAACACAGATATCCCAACTCCCAACGGGGGCCTCTCCTCCAAACATTCTCCCTGTAAAGATCTTTAGGATCAGGACACCCAGACAACCTCGTCCTGCTCTTCAGGAAATCCCCAGCCATTTACAGCTGTGAACTGAACCTGTGCATTTAAAAAGAGAAGTTTTTTAAATGAGGTGGGGACTGAGTGAAATTATTAAAGAATAAAGTCTTCTCTGGGATGAGCCCGGAGTTCCTGGCACTGTACTTTGGATATTGAGGTATTTGCCATTCAGCAACCTTTAGTGCACTTTGTAGTGTAAAGGACATAAAAGATCAACCAAGAAAACCTTTTTTTTTGTTATCTCGTATGACTGCATCTGTCACAAAGACCAACTTACTGATTAATGTTCTCCAAAGAAATTCCACAAAATCCTGTTCAACTTCGAGATCACTTCCTGACATTTGAATACTTTTGTTCTTTTACATTTTATACATTTGTTGCTTGCAGAACATGACCATATGTTTATTACTATGCATAAATACAGCAATTAAAGTGGTATCTCCAGTTATTTCAGGAATTAAAATAATTATTTAGCTAATATTGCACCAGCACAGGCAGGAGTAGTGTCTGCAGCATCCAGCAAAGCAGTCATGGGCTTCAGTTCTGCTAAAAAATGACAGAGTGGCTCAAGAGCTATGATGCCCACCTTAAAATGTGTATATATGAAGCAAATTGATTCATTTTTCACCACTTGCATGAATTTGGATTCAGTCTCTAAAATCACTGTTCAAACACAAGCAGGAGTTAAATCAAAGATTTTATATTATGAAATATGTATTTCTTAGTTTCAGTAAAATATTTTTCTCTTGAATTAAACTAGAGGCTGGTTATATATTCACATTTGTAGACGCAGATCTTTACAGGGTTGGGTTTTTTTCTCTTCAGAAAATAAATGTTTTTGGCATCTCAAACACTCTAAATTGTCTACCAACTGTTCAGAGCTAGTTACAGAACAAATCAACAATATGAACAGTATCTAACTGTAGATAGAAAAGGCATCTGATCCTTGAAACACAATCAAGTCTACTCATTATTTCCCCTTCTTCCAAGTCTGCTTAGCTATATTTAGAATGGCATGTAAAGAATACAAAGTCTGTAGAAAGTATAAATCTCACATAAATGTCCCCAAAAAGCTCTTTTATTTCTGGAGATGAAATTTTGACCTATATTTCTGAGATGCTACATTAAAAAAAAATCACAACAAAAACTGTTCAGACAGCTCAAGACGTGATGCTTGTATTATTCAGTGTTAAATAATGCTCAAGCAAATAATAATAACGCTCAAATTGTCACATGTCACCTTTTAAAAGGGTAACACTCATAATCTCCTCAACAATGGCTGACTTTGTGCTCTGTTTTATTCCACATCAAGCGTAAGAGAAGTTATTTTACGTCCCAGAGTAGCTGAGATGAAGTCCTGACACTGTTTGTGGTGGTTTCGAGATGCACCAAGCTGTTAGCAGAGCTCAGCTCAGGCTCTGTGTGACTTGTCATCAGCTTCGTCTTCGGAACAACCCCACAGAAATGGAGGTCAGCCAGGCTTTGTTCCACACAGGCAAGGCACAATTTGCAGCTCCAAGATTTTGGAGGCTCCTCATTTAGCACTTCTCTGACAATTCTGAGAGGGGAGAACTGGATTCCAACCAGGAGCGTTCAGTTTTCTGCGCGGGTTTTTAACGATGGGTGTCGTTGTCACCTTGCCAAGACACAGCTCGACCCTCAGAAAGTGGATTTGCGCACATTCAGCACTTCTTTGGCTGCAGTTAAATATGTCAGGGCTCTGGCTTGGGTTTGGACTGGGAATCTTTTCCAAAGAAGATTGGCAGCAGGTGTTTTCCACTTGCATATGCAATTTGTTTAAGCTCCATATGATCGGCTATATATAATTTTTACTTATATAACAAAACAAGGACGTTTCTCAAATGTATCATCCCCCAGGTCTTTCTCATCTGACAACAGCCATCACTGCAACCAATACAGAGTAATTCCAAAGTACTTTGAAGACATAAAACCCTGCCTGAACACTCCTAAATCAAGGATTTTTCCAAGGTATTGACAACATTCAGTCTTTAGGGTGGCAACACCAAGGCAGTTGACAAAAGAACTTAAAACAAAAAGACAAAAGCAATGCTAAGGTTTAAGAGTAAACAGAATTACATTCTAGAAATTCTAGGCTGTAGACTCTTGAGGAACAAACTTGACTTTTTAAAATTAGTTTAAAATAAGATCCCACTAACAGATGCACTCATATCATGAAAATTATACAAAACATTGAAAGTCCAGAGAGAAGAAAACACATCTCTGTGTTTGTTTCATATAAGGTACAGTGGGTTTTTAGTTTGGTTTGGTTTTTCCACAGTCCTCAATTAAGAAATGAATGAGCTCTTTGAAACCTCAAGCCTTCGCTCAGCTTTTCTCTTTGGGACAGGACAATGAGCACTTCGGTGAATCTCACCTTCCCATTTAAATTTCTGGAACACCCAAGGGAGATTTCCTTGCTCCTTTAAGCACTGACTGACACCAGCTGACCCAGCAGGAGTGAACTCTGTCAGCTGGTGATGGCCAAGAGGGCAGGAGTGACCCAAGACTGATGATTTTATCCAGCAATCACCAGATACAGGCAGGGTGAGCAAAGATAAACAATGTCAGCTGCAAGTGGTGACACACGAAAGGCAGACAATAATGAACATTGTCAGAGATTGCCACAAAGATAGGGATGAGCAATGTCCTGTTGTTCAGCCAGTTTCAGTAAATGGAGATAAATGACACTGGACACTGATTGGAGAGCAAATGGACAGAACATGGGTAAGATGCTCTTAAAAATTGAGTTTTTAGACTATTTTACATGTCACATACAGGACAGCATGGCTATGCACTTTAGTTTTCCCTCAAGTATTTGTCCTGTAACTCTGGGATTACAACAACCTCAGCCCAACATGGTGCATATTCACACATAAATAAATTATTTTCAATTTCACCCACATGGCCTCTGCTTTCAAGACATTTTGTGCTCATTTTCTGCCCCTGAAAGCTTGTAATTCTGGTTCATTAGAGAAACAACAACTCCTCGGTGCTCTTATGGATTCCATGGGTTGAGTTTTCTTTCCAAAAATATTGCATAAAGGGGGTTTAGTCAGGGCTTTCAATGAACAATTTTAGAAACTGTACCTGTTAAAACTAACAACTGCAGCTCTGAGAGTGATGGCTGTGGAACACAATCAGCAAATATTCCCTGAAGTTTATGTAACTCACTCCCTTCCAGGGATGGTCTCTGAAATGTTGCCCAAGCAAGGCAGGAAATCTGAATTTTTTTGGTAGAAAAGGAATCCTGTCAAGGCTGTGGCTGGGCTGGTTTGTGCAGGGCAGAGATTACAAGTGAGAGATTCACAAAGTGCTGTGTGCTTTGGTACCCACGGGCTGGTTCAGCCTGGCACACCAGCCTGGAGCCAGATAATTCCATTGCCTGGTGGAGCATTACACACCAGCGGAGTCCGGGATGGTTCTCAGGAAACTCAAACTCAAGCCTGAAGGTGGAGCAGAGTCCCTGCTCCTGCAGACAGAGAGCTCCTTAAAGGCATCCTGCATGGAGCACACACCATTCCTAGGGAAGAATTCATTAAAAAGCATCCAAATGCCAAGTGAAAGCTCCTTTCTGTGAATGAAAAGCCAACAATCTTCTCTCAAATCCATCGTTAGCTCAGCTTTGGTAGTACCATGGTAGTTTGAGGACCAAGAGAAGCTCCAGGCTCAGTGGTGGCCACCACATCACCTTTAAGAGTTTCCAATCTGTCCTTAATGTCCTTAATACCAAAAACCCACCAGAGTTACCATCAAGAATGTGCTGTAAAACACTTTACCAGCATCATTAAAAAAAAAAGGCAAAAAGCCGTGTTTAAGAAGTCATCACTTCCCTAAGTTCCAAGGCAGTGCACATCTTTCATGCCCACAGATTCCCCTGGGCACATTTCAGACCAAGTGGCCCTTCCCTTTCTGCTTCCTTGCACAACATTTGTGGGTAGTCACTTAACAGAGCTTGAATGAATCATGCCGGAATGCTTCTGGATGTCCCTTTTATGGGATAAGCCTCTCTTTACTGAGCTGTGGAATTACCTGGGGTAAGCAGCCATCTGTGGATCCAGACCTCAAACTGCAGCACTTTTTTCATCACATTTTCCCCTACACATGCTCCACCTCACATGGGCTAAGGACAGCACAAGACCCCAACAGCTGATGTTCAGCTGATGTGAAATGTTCTTTTTCAGCAAATTGAAGGGTCTAAAATAGCAAGGAAAATGGTGAAATCTACAATTTACTTTCTCATAGGCCCAAACTGAGGGCAGGTGACACTGTGCTGATCATAAGTCAGAATAAATTAAGAGGAGATGTTCTTCTTCTTTTGGCTTTACTGTCTGTCCTTAAGAAGTTCCAAATGCCTGCTGCAACTTGAGCTGTTCTCTGGTTATTTTTTTAACTACAGCTCCATCTGCATTATCTGAATACAGTTTCTAATCCTTAGAAATCAGCCCACCTTTAAGCTCGGAGTCCAATCTGTAGCTCTATCTCCCATGAAATGGATGTTTGTGTCAGCGACAGATCTGATGCTGTGTGGTGGCTTTAATCCCTTTTCTTCTGATGGTTGGACTAAAACAAGAGAGCTCCTCTCCACTGTGAATTGAAAAAGAAAATCAGTGTGAAATTTCATCATCTCTTCCTTATTAACCTCTGATAACCAACTGAAATGTGCTTCAGTGGTGTGCTGCTAGGACTGCCTGCAAAAGCATTGATGAGTCTAGGATTTAAAAAAAGGCTTTTTGAAAGAAGGATCTTTAAAAAAATTCATTTACAGCGTAGCAACTCTAATTGGTACAAGTTACAGACTGATTTTACAGAAGGATGCTGAGTTACCCGTTTCAGCTTGCTAGAGCAATGTATTTCCAAAGCAACATTGCACCTCATTCTGGAAGATTCTTTAATTAATTTGAATGCTGAAGCACAGCAAAAACAAAAAAATCGTGTTATGCAACATTTGGTTTCACTGAGCCATCCAACAGCATAATTTTTACCAGTTTCTCTATGTTCCCATTGTGTTTAATTCTGTTACTTGTACGAGGCTGCAGATGTCTGTGCCTTTTCCCCACAGCTAAGGCTGTTCTCTCATATAATGTAATGGCTACAATATAACCCCCCAGATCCAGGACAATTCACTTGTTATGGGAGGTTAATAATTTTTCCTTCCCACATTTTTATGGAACATTTACTTTCAAACACATCCTAGTGACTGAGGTGTTAATTCAAACCAGGCCTTTGAACAGCTAGTAAGAAAATGAGAAGGGAAATCCAATTTCAGAAAATGTGTAAAACTCTGCAGAGGGGGGAAAATGTCATTTTTAGAGAATTGTCTGCAGATGACTTTGAAATTCACCTCCCAGCCACGTGGTGATGTTGGCCAGAGCAGAACCTCACTGCTGTGCCTGATGAAAACCACGGCAGCCAAACCCTCAGGATCTGGGAGGAGCAGACCTGCAGGTCAGGGCTGTGCTGTTCCTGGCCCAGCCCAGGGGTTTTCTTGCCTTTTTCCCAACCTGGAAATGAAATTTGAGATGATTTCAGTAAAGAGGGAATATAAGAGCAGATCTTTATTTGAAGGCCTTCAGGAGCTGTTGTGGAAAGATGTCCACAAGAGCCCATCCCCACAGGGGTGAGCACATTTTATGGGTTTTAGGAAATCAACATAATTGATTAAAAGCATCAATTAGGAGGACTGTGGGGATTCAAGCCCCTTCTCTGGAGCCCACCTTGGCACTGGCTGGACTTTGTCCATGGGAATGGATCTCCAGGAGTTGTTCCCAACTCCCCAGACAGCTCTGGGGCCTTGCACCCCCAGGGCTTGGAGCTCTGGGATTTTTATCTTTCTGCTGAAGGAAAGGCCAAGGAAAAGTACTGGGAAAACCAACCATGAATACAATAGGCTACAGAGCTGCAAATGTGTGTGTGAAGAATACAGAGAACATAGAAAAGAAAAGAAAAAAAAGGCAAAAAGGGCATTAGTTTCAGAGGAGCTCTTCTGCACAGGACCCTGGAGAGCTCTGGAGCCCTTCCCGAGGGAGGATGTTCCTTCTCAAGAGCCAACCTGCTCTGCTGCTGCTACCAGAAATGATAAAAGGTTTTCTTCGTTTAGCTCATTTCATGGGTGAATCAATAAATAAATGTTGGATCTTGGGGGAAAGGGGGAATTTTTAAAGTCTGCACTCAGATACGAAATACCTCAACTTTGTCTGCTGGTCCCGAACATTATCCAACTCTTTGCCACTCTTTTTAAGGCAAAGGTACTGCTGGTGTAGCCCTGGTTCTGCACCCTTTGCTGAGCACACTCAGGCTCCACAAGGTCTCATTCTTTCCACCCAATGCCACGGCTGGCATTTGGGAATAGATGTTTACTCAGAGTGAACCGAAGAAGGAAAGAAATAATCAGGTTATCAGCAGCCAACAAAGCACACATACTGTGATGATTAATATGCATTTGAGTGGAGAACTGCTCTTTTTGCCATTAAAACTTGTATTACTTAAATCACATCTTTCATCAAAGTCTTCTAATTGCACTACAGTTTGTGATCATTTAATTATCTGTGTTTTCTTTTCGAGATGGTATCTCTAAAATGTACCGTATATATCAGAGTACTCCCCTACTTTTAATTGTAACTTGGCCAAAGGAATTTCTCCTAGAAAAAAAAAAAAAAATTCAAAAGCATTTTCTTCTTGTCCACTTCGGGCTGAAGCAAGTTAAAAATGCAGAACACTCTCAGCTCTTCATTTGAAGAGGTAGACATCATAATTACAAATTCCTGCTGCAGTTTAAGGTTCACAGGACAAACTCACAATAGCTTCATTACAAATTCCCTGTGATCTCTTCATACATTTTAAGCACCTGGAATATTTGCATTTCTGATTTTACTGGTGCAGCCTTAACAAGAGAGAGATAGTCTCACTCACTGGGAACTGGATGAGGCTCTGAACAGAAGTTGATTCTGGGTGTAACTGAAGAGAAAGAAGGAAATAGAGATTTTAAAAAATGATAAAACCATTGCACTGTGATTTCCATTGTGACTTATTCCAACTCACCTTTTAAGAGATCATCTCTTCTTAATGTAAATAAAATTATTTTTTAAATGCTCTTTTTCCTGCTCCCAGTGAGATGTCCAGGATTTGAGGGTTCTGCCAGGTCTGCTTGGAAAGAAAAATAAATGAAAACCCCTCCTGTTGAGGGTTTACTAGACTCTAATGTAGTTAAGAATTGTTTAGGATCATTCAGAGGAATAGAGATTTGCTGCTTTTATTAAATGGAATAGAGATTTTCATTAAAGAGAATCTAAACATGCTGGGAAATCAAGTTTTACAAGTATGGCCCTTTGTCCAATTAACTTGTGATATAGTTCTTTGCATGGGGTAATTGTGCATATATTATGTGTGTACATAAAATCTGCAGTGACACACAGGAACAGCACGTTGGAAATAAAGTGGTTCAATGAAAAATATCTCAGAATGAGGTTAGTTACAACAATCTTCTTATCTGTGAACATTTTTTGTATATTCAATGGATTTTAACAGTATTTGGTGTCATATTTGGCTGGAGATCAATTGATTTGTCTGATTAGAGCACAAGACGTAATGGAAGTGTGAGACAATCTGTGGTGATAAAGATATATGTATATAACTTCATAATGTAATACAAAGATAAGCTGATAAATGCAATTTATATGAAGATAATAGATTTTCTTCACATATGGGTAAGTATAAAATACATGTAAATATGAAGCATTCTTCCAGACACTTTAATTCCTCTTACAGCACCATCAAAGCTGGCACTTCTTTAATGACAATATCATTCTTTGAAATATTTTTACAATGATAAAGAAGGATGGTATTTAATAAAGAGGTAATTAACAAGCCGTAATACCTAAACATCCCTGTTTATGTGGGGTAGCAGATTTTTTATATACTCATTTTAGTCAGCTCTGACAGCAAGTCTGTGGCTGATGGTTATGCCAGTCATAATTAAAACTCTTTCCCATTACATTCATTATCACAACAGATGGGATGATTTTGAGAGTAAGAGGTATCAGTTTTATATTAAAAAAAGAAATTACTTGTGCCACTCTATTTTTCTGCTCCATCCCTTTGTTTTCTTTTCAAAGAAAAGGAAGGATTAACTTAAACACCAAAGCTCTGGTATTAATATTAAGGCATTACAGAAACCACAAACAGGATGATTGGAATCTGAAAGCTAAACATGGGAATGGATCCTAAGCCATGATAATAAAATAGTGCTGCAAGCTGTATTTACAGATCAGGTTTATAGTACAAAATCATAAATGGAGAGAATTATCACCAGCCACCTCAGGTAATTAGCAACCAGTCACTTAATTGTGCTCTGAAGCCACTGATACAATCTGGGTGTGGCTCCTGATGGAAAAATCAATGTCAGTCGTACCTTAGAGCTGTTGAATGTTCAGACTATAATTTCCAATAAGATAATATCAACTCATCAAACGAACTGGGAGGTTTTGGTGCTTTTTTTTTTTTTCTTTTGGAGAAATAAAAAACATCCACCATGGATAAACCAAAACAAAGCCAAGCCTGAACAGAGAAAATAAAACACTGATACAGAGCAGCGTTGAGTAACAGAAACTATTTGTGCACTTGAATGCCTTTGGAATCCTGAGCTCTAAAGCTCCTTTGTTCTTGAGCCCAATTCACAGGTTAGAATGAAGGATATTCACTGTTTGAGAGTAAAACCACTCAGCACCTTGTACTCCATCATATTTTCATGTAAATGAGGAAGACTTTAGTAAGACAGGCACAGTTCCTCGGAAGGAACAGGTGGGAAGCCAACTGTGTTTTCCTTTTAGACCCACGGAAAACAATTTTACTTAATTACACAATTATCCCAACCAGCATTTTTTTTCCTGCCTGTAGAGTACAGAAATGCATGAGCTACCAAAGTGATGAGATGAATGGTTCATTTGCTCAGCATCCCACTTTATTGGAATGGCCAGTCCTTGGCATTCCGGGCAGAGGTACAAAACACACTGCAGCACACAGGTGTTGAACAATTTTCCCCTTGGAAAGGTTTCCTCCTTTCCCTCATCCTCTGTGTGCTCTCCAGAGCTGCCATTTCAAACAGCTGCTGGCTCTGTGCCTGTAGCTGGGAGCAATTCATCACTTCAAAAAGCCAGCTCAGCACACTTGAGCCATCTGAACTATTTCCACCGTCCCACATTGTATTTGAGAATATAATTGGGGGGGAAGAGAGGACTTCAACTCTCATTGCTGTCATTGCTGCCCCAGGAGAGAGGCAAAGAGTATTTCCCTTCTCTATTCTATTCTATTCTATTCTATTCTATTCTATTCTATTCTATTCTATTCTATTCTATTCTATTCTATTCTATTCTATTCTATTCTATTCTATTCTATTCTATTCTATTCTATTCTATTCTATTCTATTCTATTCTATCCTATCCTATCCTATCCTATCCTATCCTATCCTATTCCATTCCATTCCATTCCATTCCATTCCATTCCATTCCATTCCATTCCATTCCATTCCATTCCATTCCATTCCATTCCACCCTATCCTAATTTCATTCCTATTCTATATCATTTCTATTCCATTCCTATTGTTTTATTCAATCTTATTCTACCCTTTATTTATTTTTGTACTCTTTAATATAACCTTTGATACAAGTCCTAACTCAGAAGTATTCAAGTCCAAGAGAACTTGGAGAAAGACTTTTTCAACAGTCTAAGTAGTTGAGGGAAGGGTGATTTGCTCAAAATTGATGGAGAAAAAAAAGTATTTTTGGCTGAAAGTGTAGGACTCCTGTTTTCAGTTTAATTTGCTCAACATGTATTCATTTCTGTTACTGTTATTTACACACAAGTATAGGTCAGTCCTTAAACACTTATTAGACAGTAGGAATAAAACACAGAGACTTCCAAGAGAAAAAACCACTGTGATTTAGAAGGAAGTTTTTGAATTTGCACTTTCTGAGAGGCCTTAATGGAGCAGAGTTCCTGTGCTAGGGAAAATTTCATTTTGAAACCCACCCAAATAAGTGTTACCTTTGCTGCTGACATTTTTAATCCTTTACTTCTGCTTCTGTGGCTGAAAATTGGAAGTGGGTCATGCTGCAGCATTGTTACCTGTTGCAGATTCTCTACAGATGAAAAAGAAGGACCTGGCTCAGCAATTCAATAAAGTTAATCAAAAGCAGATAATCATAAGATATGAGTCTTTCTCCAAAGCAAAATTAATGCTGAAGTCACAGGAGCAACAAATAGGAGAGAAATTCTAACAGAGAAGTTGATACAACTCCAAAAAGCTCCAGATGTTCATTTGCAGGTAAAAACTTGTAATTAAACTTTCCAGACACTGCATTTCCAGAGATTAGAACACTGAACTTTACATATGAAGCACTGATGAATATGAAACCAAACGAAATGATTCCAGTCAGATGGGAACAGGCTGATTCCAGACATCTGTAATCTGGGTATTTATAATCAGCCCTTACAGTCACTTTTACAAGGCTGTCCTTGAGAAAATGCAGCAGTACAACATTAATCAACATTTCACCTGAGGCTGTGGGCTCAGGACACAAAGAAATTGCTCTGAAATTCCAATCATCCTTCAAAAATGTGCTGGATCAAAATGTTTCAGTTGTTCTGGGCACGCACTTTTGATATTTACCAGTCCAGTTCGGACTAAACTCAGTAAAATCTGGGGTAAATCAGTGCCACTATGTGAATGCCAGCTACTCATGTTTCAAAAATAGGTGTAGACATCAAAAAACTCACACATAAATGTGAACATATATTACACAGGCACCCTAATATATTATAACATATACAATATATTATAACATATATAACATATAATACACAGGCAACCCTAAATACCCATCCTGTGGTATTTACACAGCAGGATGGGAGAAGTGTTATCACAAAATGCTCCAGAGAAAAGAGGCTTTTCTCGGATAAATAAATATTATTTATAAATAATAGATAAATAAATGATCCCTCACCTGCCTCATCAGTGTAATCTAACATTTTCTATGATGTGATGGAATTCTTTACAGGTTTACAGCAACTCCAAGACTTTTCAAATCTTTACCCCCAGCCTTTCCACACATAATGGATTCCAAAGCAACACTTCACTGAGAAGTCTTTTAACTTCCCCCTTAATTTCTCTGCTGAATTCTCTGCAAGGAGATGCTTGGGCTTGTGCATTTTGCATAATGTAAACACCTGCATACAGGAGGGCTGCAATAAGAAGTTAATTATGTCATAAGGATTGCAGGGTCTTCCTTTGGATTTTCTCTGAGAGGCAAAGCCAAGTCCCACTTGCAGCCTGTCAGCTTTCCTTTGAATTGCCACAATAATTAATATTCTTTTCATCTAAAAGTCTGCCACCAAAATGGGACAGGTGGTTTCAAGAGCTGCTAAAAGCTGCTAAATATCTCTGGCAATGGTGCCACAATGTCACTGCAATGATGGCCTTCCCCCTCCCAAAAAAAATTGTCACAAATTTAGTTTAGGTGTTTTAAATGGAGTTCTACTGATTTTCCTACACATTCATGTACAGAAGGGTGGGTTTATACAGAGATTTATAGAGATATAGATGTGAAGGGAACAGGGGTGAATACTGAATGCACAGAAACAAAGGAGAAGATGACTCAATATTTCAAGAACATCTAAATTTCCAGCTTGCTGCTCACCCCAGGGTGCAGACAGTCCTGAACTTGCAGGTTAGAAAATGTCAAAAAATACATCACTGTTCCGCAAAATCCAACAGAGAAGGAAGCAAAGGAAATAAATAATAATTTTAAAAAGCCTGTGGAATGCTGGAAGGTCACACAAATCAAATTTCAAAGTGCAGCCAAGCCTTGCTTCCCGAGGCCCTCAGAAGTTCAATTAGCCACAAACTCCTCCCAAAGTTTCCTGTTAATATAAGCAAAGCTGCTGTGCCACCTGGTGAACATTTTCATATGCAAGAGTCTCTTTTGCTGTATTCCTCAATATAAAAGGCTAATTCAAGTGCTCTTGGCAACCTTTGTTGGTGCCTGCATTAAGATGTGTGAATAGTTGCAATCAGTAATGAGAGAGAGGCTCCACTTCTGCCACCACAGAGGACTGGGCTTTTGTCAGCACATAACTAATGTGCTCATTATTTCTCAGCAATACATGTTTTAATTCTGGAGAAAATGAAGCAGCATTATTTGTGGCATTTACAAAAAAAAAATCTACAGGGATAATAGATTTGAGTAAAATATCACCGTGTTTGCAGCTCGTGAACTGATCAATCACGGTCGATGATAAAATTGGAATTAGATGATCAGACTTGAGCATCACTTTCAATATTTTTTCATTGAACACTAAATAATTCTTGGCCCATCAGCTGCGTGGATCAATCCATTAAAAATATTTAATAACACTGTGGTATTAAACATTCTCCAAATTGTTAAATCAACGCTATCACACACAAACCCCACAAGATGGGTTATTCTCAACACTTTGAATCAAATATCCTGAATAAAGCCTGTCTTAGATATCTGAAATATCTTCTGGAAATGCACAGTGACAGCACTCCAAAATTGTTCTTTTGGCCCATCTCTTTGCCAACTGATCCCGTATCTATGAGCATGATCACCAAAAGTCATTAATTCAATCAAATTCCGGACAAAATTACCCCAAACTTAGGACACAGACAGGCCTAATCTGCATTGTGCTACTCCAATAAAGAGAGGAAAAACACAGGAATGTGGAATTCCTGATAATCTTATCCCACCTTGCTTAGAGGCTCTTTGCTATTTGTCCTGATTTTTACCTGATAGAAAACACATCTTTTAATTTGAAGGAAGTCTGGATTCAGATCAAATCTTGATTCGCGTTTCATGCTCTAGAAAATTCACCTTCCCAGAAGACTGAAGAAAATATCTGCAGAATTTCAGAGAAGGTCAGCACTTCAAGCAGGTCTTGGCTCAATATCTTTACGGTTTTTCAGTCTCTTAAATTGTTCTGCTACCTTGAATTCAGTTTAGGGAAAGTCATTTTCTCTATATATTTTCCCATCAGTTTTTGATGATTTAGCCAATACATGGATCCTCCTTTTAGAATTAGTTAATTTATATTTTCTCTTGACTTCAATATAATTTGTAGTGTTGGACTCGCTCCTATTTCTTTATTATTTTTATACTGGAGGTCTATAACTTCTGCATGAGAATAAAACTAAATTAACCCTTCCATACAAAGGTCTAAATCATTTGGCAGGATATTGTGTTTTCTAATAGAAAACAACATCAGTTTTTGGACAACTAAATGAACTTTTGGAATAATCCAGAAACATATTTTCAGCAGAAATTTCCTTAGGTGAACAACAGTGAGTTATAGTTTTCAACTTTGCTCCCATTTTTCATCTAGTAACCAAATAATATTTATTCATAAGAACATAAATCTTTTTGGGCATGGATGGAAAGATTCCATCAGATGGCAGGTGTGCCATTGGCCATTATACACTTATTAAAGACTTTCTGGTATCTAAGGCCTCAGCCCTTTAGGGAAAGTTAATTAAAGTTCAAAACTTTGTGACAGAAAGAAAACACACCTTTTTTCCTTTCCTAAAAAGTTCAAGTTTCTGGATGAAAAATTTACCTTATATTAAAATAAGAAAGGAAAGTGAAGGCCTCGTTTGGATGATATATTGGAATTTTCTGCTTTCCTTTCTGTTTCCTCTTCAGAAATTGCTCTCTCAGCTGCCCAGTGCTCTTCATAATGGGAGTATCTCCAGTTTGTCACTGGTTGTATTTACAACCCCAGTCAGAAAGCTCCAAAGCGCCCCTGTCAGCTCCCAGGGGTTTGTGGCATCTCTCAATCCTTTTTGGCTTTATTTGACATGAGGCACATCTTTTGTATTATCAAGGGCAGATTATTCTGCCTGAAGGAGCCTCACCGATCAGAATCCAGTTTGCCACCACTCACACCATTTCTAGGGACTGATTTTCCATAAACCTGGGGCTGTGACCACTCACCAGGCACAGCCCGGCTGCCCTCACAGAGGTTTTTGGGGTGGGACACCAGAGCAGGACTCGAGGAGCTGTCCCTGGGTGTGCTCCCTGTAGAGGATGGAAATGATTTCTCACACAGCCCACACCTTCCAGGATTTCCTCAGCCCCAAACCTTGAGCATCACCTTCAGCCTGCCATGAATTCAGGCCCTGCCAGACATCCCATTCTTCCTTTTTCTCAGAAAATACCTGCACACCAACTCTTTTCTCTTTTCTTTGCCTTTCTGCCCCTCCTTATTTACTGATGTCACCAACACAGCTATGACATCAATGCTTTTCTTCTGTTGAGTTCCATTCTCTCTTCACCTCAGGACAAAATATTTGCTTTTGTTTCAGAGTTATTTCTACGAGCTGGCTGCTACTGACAACAGCTTTTCTGTTAATGCTGAAAAGTGGGGAATTAGCTGTTTGACTGACTGAGCTCCTGTGTTGGGAAATCAATATTAAATCGCTGCTTCCATCAATTTGAGCTACTAAAATACAGACATATTCATAAACTCATTATGTAGAAAAATTGCTTGGAAAAGGTGAGAAATAGAGCTTAAAAATATCAGTTTATTGCTACAATTACAGTGCATTCATGACAGAGTTACGTGAACTCTGTGCTGGTGTCAGATTCTGTGTCAGAGTCTCGGGGATAGCAGAAGAAATACACCTCTCTTTTTTGGTTATTTTCTCCTTTTCTCTGTGTTTATAGTCATTACAAATGAATAGCATCCATTCCATGCACGATATTTCTCAAAAATAATTTAAAAATTGAAATATGGAGACCTCTATCACGATCACTCCTGAACATTCTGGAATTGTGACTTGCCCACCATGCAGGCTGTGCTCACCTAGCACAGGTACAGGACACAGCAGGACAGATGGAGAGCTGGCTTTTCCCATGGAAAAGATTCCTTGGCTTTTACAGGATTACTCCAAAGCTCAGATTCCTTTTGGAATAAACTAAAAGCAGCTTCTGTCTGCTGTGCATAGAGGAAAAGGTGTTTATCACGTTCCAGCACTGAGGCTGGAGATAAGCTCTGCCATTTCCCTACAAGCAAATCCAGACATCTGGGGAAAAACAAGTTTAGCTGTCAGGCAGGGTACACAGGAGGGCTGAGCAACAACTGTGGCTGCTTCTTTTTCACAACAAGCAGACATGGTTCATTACAGTCAGATCATTACCCTGCTGGAAAACCGGATCCTCCACGAAGGAAATCATTATTTATTACAGCTTAGAATTTCTTACAGTTGTCAGGTTTAACCAGGCCTACCTCACACTCGGGGAGATTCATCCTGCTGCTGGAAAATGTGAGTGTGCACTTCGTTTATGAGAGAGATTCCAGGCAATTTTTAAATGCCAGATGAAAAAAATAAGAGTTTGTTTTTCTTTTGGGGGCGATTATAGCTCATATTCACCTCTTATATTCTCCTCAATGCTAATCTTTAGTTCTGTGACAGAGATGAGTTATTTCGTGAATGAACAGAAGCAAGAAATTCCTTTGGAACCATCTGAAAATGCAATTTATCAAATTCCTCTCTCTCGCCAAGTGCAAACTATTGAAAATGCTTGTCATCTAAAGCATGGATAGAATTCCCCTGTCTGCCTCCCCTGATTCAGAGATTTAGAACCAGGCTTTTAGTTAATGCTCATGCAAAAGGCTGCACTGTAAAGTATTTCAGTGATGAGTGTGACAGTTGAGAGGTTTATTATTTTTAGCACACTCAGACTTGTAGGGAAATTTCCTCGGGTTTCATGGAAGAAAATGTGTCCCTCTATTCCTGCACAGGCAAGTTCCAGCCTGCAATTCTTAGGTGGCAAAAAGCACAACTGTTTTTAAAGATATAAAAGATAAACAGGCACACATTCATGCCTTCTATATATGAATTGTGAGAAATAATATATATTTCCATAAGTACAGGCATTTTTAGCTGAGTTTCTGGGAATTGGCATTGGCTTACAAGTAAATAAAGAGGATTTCTGAAGGGATATGATACCAAACTGTTGGACAGAGCAGTTCCAGTCCAGAAACATCAGCAACCCACCAACCTCCAGAAAGGTGTCAGAGCCATGAGGGTGTGATGGGTACTGGACATTTCTGCTACAGAGACAAAATTCAGCACAAGAAATGTCCAGAGCCTAAAAATTAACATCAAGTTGGCCTCTTAGATTTGCAGATTTCCCTCCCCTAGCTCTGGAAGGAACACTAATTACTGCCTTAGACTGCATAGCTAAATTTTGGGTGACTAAAAGTAGATTAAAATGGTCCCCTTCTAAATGAAGGCTTTGCATAAAAGCACAGAGCCAATACTGAGAACAAGGTGCGTGCCATTACTGCCAAAAAATTTACAAGTAGCAGGAATACAATTTCCCATTTTTATAGCCTCATCTGTATAAGCATTTTTATCGTCCCTTCCATAAAAATGTCTAAAAGTGCTCCATAAATATTAATGAATTAACCTCCCCTGCGTCCCCATATGGTGGGTATTTATTTTTACATTGTAGAGTTGGAGAAACAATTGCAATAAAGTCAAGCTCTGTGCACAAGTCCAGCTCCCAATTCTTTTAGAGAATTAGGAATAAATAATCCTAGACACTTGACAGTAAACCCAAGGATGAGTTATCTACCCTGCCATAGGCAGCCCATGACTCCAGAGCAATGGGATTTCCTAAAATCTTGTGCCCTGTCTCAGCAAAACTCTCCAAAATCAAATTTATCTCCAAAAATTTACATGCCTGGAATAAACAGGATGGATATTCTGGTGCTACACATTTCAAGGAGGAAGAAGTACAAGGATCCAAACGCATTCTTGATAAGAGAGAAATAAGTAAAGAAATATAAATCCACAATAACTTAAAAATCCATGTGAGGCTCTTGTATACAGTTTGATACACACACACAAAAAAAATTTAAAATCTGACAAAAATAATAAAATCAGCTCAAATTACAGAACTATTCTGCTCAAATAACAGAGTGGGCAAGAATAAGTACAAATCATTCAATGGAAATACTTCTTCCTAAATGCCCTTTTCTTTCAATTTCTGAGACTTAGGACATGGTTTGGAAAAAATCTTCTACTTAATTACTATTCATTTTACTTGCTTTTTCCTCCTCCTTTTTTTTGGTTTTTTTTTTTTGGTTTTTTTGGTTTGGTTTTGTTTTGTTTTGTTTTGTTGTTTTATTTATTTTTTGTTTTGTTTTGTTTTTGTTTTTGTTTTGTTTTGTTGGTTTTTGGTTTTTTTTGTTTTTGTTTTTGTTTTTGTTTTTTTTGTCCCAGCTGTGTCACTGTCTCTCTCTAGCAATTCACCAAATACAAACCCAGAGTGGCCAAGACACCGTGTGCCACTGAAAATAAACATATTTTATGGTTCCAACACACATTTTCCTTAAGGAATTAATTTCCTTAATAACTTAACTGAGCAATCAATCCCTATGCTCCTCACGGATTTTTTCTCATTATCCCATAAGAAGGTAAGGGATCAATTTGCTGAAATCCACAGCAGTTAAATATCACTGTTTTTTTAAATGCAATAAGTGATTCACTGGGAGTCTGTGCAACTCCAGGACCGAACTTCCATTTCAACTTTATAATTAAATATAATATATATATATATTATATATATATATAATACATATAATAACGTGTTATATTTTATAATAATATTATATATATTAGATTATATAGATGACATAGACATAGACATAAACATATATAGAGATATATATTGATAGATAAAGATATACAGAGAGGAACTTCATTAAATTTATGTTTCACCCAGAAACCTTCTCAAGAACAATTATTTTCTTTTAATATCTGAGGGAGTTTCTGACAGAACTGTTCCCAGTGAGAGAGACAGTGAATTAACATTTCAGAGCATATTTTGATATATATTGACTTAAAATCTCCTTATTTTGATCAATGTTCAAGTCTCCAAAACTAAATCCAAAGTCGTTGAAAGAAATAAAATTTATTAACTGCTTCCAAACCAAATCAGAACAACTTTGGGATGTGCACTGGTGGGACACTGGCAAGCAGCCCTTTGAGTGGCTCTGAAGAAAAGACACAGCGTAATTTGAATAAAATATAATCACTGAGGTATCAACCAAAGAGAATGCATCAAGTAATGAATCAAATTTGATTTAGAATTGTGGTGGATTTTTCCTTTAATCAAAGACCAAGCTATGTTAAACCACGACAAGAATGGATACAAATCAGTGTTTCTACAACTGCATCTGAATTCAATGATGTCATCACTCTATTGCACTCCTTCATGGAGATGATGTAATATTAATGGAATAATAAATGAGGCATTGTGCACATGAAGTCACTTAATGTATGATGTGTGAAATTACACATTAAGTGTGATTTCTCTTCAGCTTTTCGTCAATTCAAAATAACTAAAGTACAAACTCTAGAAGGTGGAATTGACAATTTTTGACGAATCTTGATGTAATTTTAGTAGAATCTATTTTTAGTAGGAAAAAAAAATCAGTTCAGTCTCCAGCTGGATACAAAACCAAAATCAGATAAATCCTATCCACACAGGGAAATCCATGCACTCCACAGAGCCAAAGATTTTGCTGACTACAGCAGAGGGAAAATTGGGTAATTAGGCCAAATCCTATAGTGCTTATTTAGGATTTAAGCTTATGAGAATAGTCTGTGAGTGATTATTATTATTATAACGATATAACAAAAGCTATTATTTTCCTAAGTATTTTGTAATTGTACAGGAAGAAACAGCCTGTGAATGATTCCCTGCTCTAAACCTGAAATATGTGGGAGGAAGATGCCACAACTTCACAAAAACCACCCCTCCCATTACTGGCAGGAACAAGACAGAGAACTTTCCTTCCTTCCATAAGGACACAAACACCAAACTCAGAAGAGTTTTGTGCCTGGCAGGGACGCCAGAGAGTCCTGAAAGGGAATTTGGGGGTCTTGGTGCATTTCCAGTACTCAGCTCTGAAATAAATTCCTTGTCTCTCCCACTAAGATGTGGCACAAAATTATCCCCATCCCAACATTTGTTCACTGTTTTAATTTAATTTTATGCGCTCACTGTCACCTGGGCAGCAATAATAACTCTCTCACCAGGATAACTTGCCTGAGTTCTTTTGTTGTTCTTTTGGGGACTTGGTAATTTTTACAGAGCAAACACCATCAGTGCTGTTGATTTCTGATGATGAGATTTTGCAGTTTCACTCCGTTCCCTGATGAGCTCCATGGCAGAGTGGGGAGTAATTACCTGTCATTCCACTAACCCTTCCCTACCATGCAACAAGCTCCTCTTTTTATTGTTGTTTAATCTCTCTTTTTCCATTTTTCTTGCGTTTTGGGCAGCGTTTGGGGCTTTTAATTGTGAATCACCTCAAGAGTCCCTCTTAAAACACTCTCCTTACCATTCTGGCTGAAATTGTCAGGACATCATTGCTCTCCTTCCATCATTTCTGAAACACTTTTCCATCTCATCCCTCCCTAGGGACCTCTTTGGATTATGCAGGCTCAGGGAGGCTTCTCCTGTGCTGCCTCACTGAAACATTTTTGTACCCCTGGCAGCCCTTTCACTCCAGTGAAATATTGGCTCTTTCAGCCTCTCATAAAACACAGGTGGGTCCCTCTTTTCTGCTGCACTCTTTAATTCTTTGGGATTATGTAAGGAGCAGGTTCCTATTAGGGGAGGATGAGCTCAGAGAGATCAAAGCCCTGCTCCCAGCTGTGTTAAGGTCCCTTTATACCGATGTAAAGGGACTTTAAAGCAGGGCTCCATGTCTCACACTGAGTGGATTCACACACTTTTTACCATTTTGCCATGAAATTCTGCTATTGTGTGACTCGTGGGCTTCCTCTTTCCAGGCAAATTAGTTCTTTTTAAAGAAGAGAGGAGACATCCCACCTTGCTCTCTAAGTATAAAAGGAGAATTTATAAATGTGCTCGTGGAGGGTGTTGTTCCTTCAGCAGAGTGGATCCATTACCTGATTTCATTTTTCCCAAAGCAGGAGGAATGTGCTGTGTCACAGTTATCCTCAGCAGCTGCAGCTACAAAAGGAGCTAAAGTAACACTCCCTATCTGTCTCAGAGAAATATAATTTGAGCAATTTAAAGAGTTCCTTACTGCTGGTTTTTGAGGTAAGAACAAGAAATTTCCAAAACATGGAAAATTCCAACTAAGCATGTTCAGTATTTGGTGTGTATGGACAGAAACAGGTTACACTTACACAAGAAAAAATCCATATCATAAAAATATGATGCTTACAGAAGAATAAACTATGTCAGTGATAATCTAACTGTAAAATCTAAATGAGAAAAAAATTACCTTTTTCTGTAGCATTTTTCCATACAGGCTCAAAGTGCTTTACAGAGAACACAAATATCATTGTCAAGCTGACAAAATGAGATACAGAGAGGAAAACTGAGCCTCAGTTTCATACTGCCTTCAGAATATTTAGTGTTTCACAGTTTGGTGGGAAAAGGCAAATCTAGGAGGGAGAGAAGGCTGAGTCCATCTCATATGTAAACATATTTTGCCTGTATGCATGAGCAAACTGAAAAGCAAAATGAAAACATTCCATATTTTCCAGAAATTCTAATAGGAATCAGAAAAATATTTCCCAGTGTGAGATAAAGGGGTCACTATGTTATTATATAATATAATATAATATAATCATATTAACCATTAATTTTGAACTTCTGAAATAAATGAGGGCTGGATTTCTGTCATGGAATTTGAAGGGCTGATTCCAATATTTAACAAAGTTTATTTTTGATTAAACCCCAATGTTTTCTCGAGGATCAATTTCATACTTTCATTATGCCACTTGATGAATTCCATACAAGATCATTTTTGTAATAGTAAATGAAATAATGACATAAAAAATTGCCTAACATTGTCTTTAAAAAGGGAAAGCAAAAGCTTTCTTAGGAAATTTCTTTTGTGAATGTTCACAGTAGCAAATTAACAGATTTTTTTAAAAAAAAGGAATTGTTTGGAGAGGTTGAAAGGGTTCTATCATGACTTTCTATAGACAGATATTTTGAGTGGATTTGCAGTTTGAATGAAGGCCAGGAGTGCTCTGGTATTTTAAAATTTCTTAATTCTCATATATTATGTCAAGCCTGCAACAATCAGAATGAAACCCAGACAATGGGCTCGGCACAGAGAGTTATCCTTTTCTTCCTGGCATGGATGGTGCCTAGGAAATCCTTACTTTAAAAAAAGTCTATGAAAAATCAAGATTATAGTCTAGATGAGTGACAGACTCTCAAATCTGCATTAGCCCACTTGCTTTGCATGGCCTTAAAGGCACAGTCCCCAGCCAAGTGTGGTGTTTTCTCACAATTATGGAAAATTCTGTTTTAAAAATTGGAAGTTGCCAGAAAACCCTTTTTCTGACCCAGAGATGGGGCTCCTAAGAGGCATTTTAAAGACTTTTATTCCATTTTCAGTCTCATGTGAAGGGTGAAACAGTACAGATTTTACAATTCACGCCATCACCATCAGAAGCCAAACTATTTCCTAATTTCAATGCATTATAAGTGTATTCTTTTATTTATATTATTATATTGGCCTATCAGCTTTGGCCACACAATGCTGCTAATGCCTCTAAGCCAACCATCTATTAAAATAACCCACGTGAGTCTTGCTACAATACACATTTCACAGTTCTATTTCTCCAAAGCATCTGGTCTTATTTGCAAGGTCATCATTTGAAACTTGTTTCCAGTTCCATTTCTCTCCCAACAATGTCTGTCCCATTCCATGGCATTTCTAAGTCAGCATTTTTTATCTCAGAGTTTGCACACAGATGCACAGAACTCTCTGAGCCTTCTGCCAGGCTTTGAGAATTCCTTACGAATCCATTTCCCACGGGAAGGGAATTCCCAGAGACCACACAGATAAATTAATTAATCTGTATTAAGGCATGAGGTCCAACCTGGTGGAGCCCTGATGCCAGTCCCAAGCAGCTGCTGCTGTGTCCTGGTGCCACAGGGCAGGGTTAGGTGGGATTTTGGGCAGGAATTGTTCCCTGGGAGGGTGGGGAGGCTCTGGAATAGAATTCCCAGGAAAGCTGTGGCTGTCCCTGTCCCCTGGCAGTGCCCAAGGCCAGGCTGGACACTGGGGCTGGAGCAGCCTGGGACAGTGGGAGGTGTCACCATGGCAGGGGTGGAATGGGATGGGATTTAAGGTCCCTTCCAGCCCAAATCACTGGGATTTTGTGATTAAAACACATCACATGATCCAAGCACTCCCTCAGCCCCAGCCCCACTCAATCCCCAAGCCGTAAAACCCAACATTCCAACCCCACCACCCCTGTTTACCACCCAAAATCCCGTTATGTTCAGCTTGGGAGGATTTTTAATTAAAAATTAAACCTCGGCCTGCCGCCTGGCCTTCATTAAAAGCTGCATTTTTCTTCTGGCACCAGGCTGTTTGTGGCTGGCAGGCTCAGCCCTCTGCCCCCCACACGCAGCAGCGCTGCCGGCGCGCTCCTTCGTGGTCCTGCAGGAAGGGACAGCAGGCCTGATTAAGTCGAGTTAATTCTAACAACCCCTGTCACGTTAATCAGCATCCAGGGGCTCCTCTTTGAAGGCCTCAGACACGTTTTCCAGGCAGTCATGGAGCTCCGGGAGGGGAGGCACTCAGAGGTCACCCGCGCCCAAAGGAAGGGCTGGTTGAACTTCATCCGTGCTGACAGACTCTTGCTGCCCCTCCACCACGCTCCGACCTTCTGCTGGTGGCTCCACAAGCACCCTGAGCACGCTGGTGCATCGTGTCTCTGCCCTTTCCCTCCAGCTTTCATCCAAACCTTCCTGTCTGCAACCTAAACCCTTCACATCCCGTCTATCTAAACGGATTTTTGCGCTCCTCTTTCCTTCCCGAATGTTTCACACACTTGAGAAGCCTGGCTATGCCTCCCTTGGCTGGAAACAAACAAAATGTAAAATAGAAAATAATTTCCAGAGCCTGATACTTCTCCCTCTCCAAGATGGCCCTTCCTGATCGATTCTGGAAATGAAGTGCTCAAACCTGGGCCCTGTGTGTGGAGCAGAACAGGGAGTTTGATCCCCAACCTGTGCTCATCCACAGCTCCTTCCAAATGAGGTGAGGACACTCTGAGCACACCGTGCCTCTTCTTGCACAGATTTTAACCCAGCTCTCTGTTTTTTTGTGGCCCACACCAGACAATTTCTATCCTGCAGAGGCTCTGACACAGCTGAGGTGTTTTCCACCCTGCATTTGTTCTTCCCAGCCACCCCTGCCTTGCTCAGTGGTGTTCTTTTTTATGTTTGGGTAGGATCAGTCTTTATTCTTATCCACTCATCCAGTGTAATTTCCTAATCAATGTTTCTTCAGTGTTTTTTAATGTCTAATATTAACTGCGCCAAAAGACACATAACAAAGCTTGTACTCCCCCACAAAGCCTTCTGTTACATAAAGAAATCAGACTGGTCTGAGATGAATCATTATTTTAAAAAATATCTGCTGGCTCTTGTCATGTTGGTGTGCTAGAGATACCTCTGAGAAGTGAAATAAAGCCAACTGCTCTGCAAATCAGAGCTCCTGGATTTTGCCTTTCTGAGGAAGACATCAATTTTGCTTTCTCCCAGTTCTCCATCTGCCTCTAACACACACAGGGTTCTGATATTTACTGTGCAAACACTTCTCAGCATTAATCCAGACCATGGCTTCCAACACCATCACGTTCTTAATGATCCCATTCTTAATATTGATACAAAATCACAAGTAGTTCTCAATCAGAGCAACCTCTAAAATTCAATATTATGGTAATTATTACAGTAGGCAGCGGTATGATAACTCAAAATATGCTTGTTCAAATAAATCCACGTGTAAATTAGTTCTTTTAGATAGTAAGAATAATTTCTATAGGCATGCAAAATACGCCCTGCAAAATATAGAGGGAAAAGCTCTTGGGTCCTTTACCCATTAAAGCTGTTTTCTATTTATTTGGTATTTTAAAATACATAAGGGCACCAGGGAAATTTTGAACTTCTTACAGGATACTTGACTAAACCAAATTATTCTATATTCACCATGAGCCACAGTACAAAATACTACTCAATCAATTTTTAATAATTGGATCCTTCTTAATCCACAAATTACCTGAAATTGAGGTTAAGGGCTCAAAACTGATAAAAATATTCTTTTTCAAGTAGCGACAGCATCCCACTGTGTTACTGACCCAAAAGTCATAAAAACTTGTCTTTTTATGGTGGCAACAGCTATGGTCTGATCATTGCCAGAAGCTACAATTTTTAAGAAAATAAATGATATATTATTCAAAATATATTTTTCTAGAAATTAACTCCGAGATAATTCACTTTCCTAAAGTGGCCACCATTTCTAAAAGCTACATTTTTCCTTATTTAAGGACAACCACTGTCTTTATGTTGAAAAAATTATGATTAAAACGGCAATTACAGGTTGCATTGTAAGTGGTTAAACTTCTGCAGAGTGAGAATTTTGCCAGCAATCCATTTTTCTTCTAGGAGAATACAAGAGACAATGAAGGACCAAAAAACAGGTGTTTAACAGAAAGTAGACAAAATGCAGGCAGAAAAATGGGGAATGTCCTTAGGAACTGAGAACATTTACAGAAGGGGTCAATTAGGATCACTCCCCTTAAAGAGTAATTAAGCCTTAACCCAAGACAGGCACACATAAAATTGGAATTTGTATTGCAGAGTAATGTGATCTCATAGCAGGATGTTGTAACAGGGACCTCATAGAGGGAAAAAAAAATAAAGGACTCTATAACTTCTACTTTGTAGTAACTGCTTCAAAAATACATTCTTTTACATTTGGATAACAGTCCTGATTTGTGCTTCGTGTTGAAAATTATACATTAGTGGAAAATTATTAATAATAATAATAACAACAATAACAATAATAGTAATAATCTGTTCAAGTGCATTTTAATGCATTTGAGAAGTTCTTTCTGCCCTTTTATTTGAGAATAATATCTAAAACCTCACCCACTCTTAAATGACTCTTTCATGACTGGCACAGGACACCATGAGGTGATATCAAAACCAGATCTTTAAAACCTTCTACAAAACTCAGAGTCCAGATGGTGAATCCAGCCAAACATACAAGGAGATGGAAAGCAACCATTCCCAAAAAGTGGAACACCCCATGGGTCAGGGATGCCCAAAAAGGGTCTAAACTTGGGAATTTAAACTGGTTTGGTCCAGGAGTTTGGTTTGGCTCTTGAAACTTGAATCAGTTTCAACTACCTGGTGAATTGAAATTGGTAAAACTTTGGCTTTTATGCCACAAAAAAAAAAAGTAGATGAATAGAATGACAATGAGAACATGGGTTTGATAATATGATAATAAGCATAAGGGTTTCAAGTCTATTGGGATTTTAATTTAAATTTCTGTTTGTTTCATTTGCACCCATGCAGAGGAGAAAGAAGTCCACCAAAGCCATCCGAGCTGGAAACCTCAGGGAAATATTCCCTGACTTTATTGCAAACCTTTGAGGCACTATTCAAGGACAGGCAGTGCCCAGATTTGGTGTCACTGCTGATGACACTTCACATTCCTGACTGGTTTTCCTTTGAAACAGGCTTTTATTTGCTTCTGACACAGTTTTGAAAAGAAAATGTGCCTCAAGTATGTTGTGAAAGCACGAGGCTGAGAGGCACAGATGTTATTACTTGCTGCCATATGCTGTTAAAGCTTTAATAATATGCATTTATACTAAGTTAAAAATGGCACTTCAGCGCTCTGAATGTCAGCAAAAGAACTGTTCATTCCTTGGTAAAACACACCAACAAACGGAGCAACCCTCCGTAAAGTGAGGCTGGATTTTTGACTCCGCACAAGTGGATCCTTGAGGACTTCTGCGTAAAGATCAAGCAGATCATTAGGAGTCCCTCTAAACCATTTTATATTGACATTCTTGTTTTCTGAAGCAGCAGCTTTCATTTGTGTTCTCCTTTGGTTTATTTGACAGCCTCCTCTCACACAATTTTCGGATATAAACGCGAGCCACAGGCTAACATGGAAACAGGGAACAAACCCTTGTGCACATCCAAAGCTTGTTAATATTTCTGAAACCTTTGCCACCGTAAAAATTGAGACATGACCATTGCCTCACCTGCCCCTTGGACAAAACCTCCAGTGCATGTTCCATTCATAACCTTTGCTCCAGAATGCTTTAGTGTTTTTCAACATTCTGCCCAAAAGTTCCTATTTTGGAAAGGTTTTCCATAAAGTGAGGGAATATTTACCTGAGGTTTCCATCTCAGCTGGCTTTGGTGAACTTCCCTCTCGTCTACACAGGTGCAAACGAAACAAATAAACAAGCAAAAATCTAAGTTAAAATCCAATTGGCTTGAAACCCTTCTCCTTATTATCATATTATCAAACTCATGTTCTCATTGTCATTCTATTCATCTGCCTTTTTTTTTTTTCATGGTATAAAAGCCAAAGTTTTACCCATTTCAACAAGCCAGGTAGTTGAAATCTGGGATAGTTGTCTAAGAGTTGGTCAAGCTGAACCATGACTGCATGGAACACCCTAATAATTCACAATTCACAGGGAATTGTGCCCAATTCCACAGGGAATTTTAACCCAAGGGGTGGGAAGTGAATGTGCACCAGTCTACCCCATCAGTATTGGAGTTTTTCACTGTACATTGTTAAGGAAACACAAATGAAGCCTTCTGAGAAGCCTGCAGTACTTTAATTTTGGAGGTTTTTTGGGGGTTTAAGGGTTTTTTGTTTGTATTGAAGATGACAGATCAGTGAGGTTACAAAATACCCATCCTAGTTCTAATTCAACTCTCCTTCAGAGTAAAATTCCACTCTCAGCATATGAAAAGTAATAAAAATCTGATTTTGGACAAATATTTCTACTTGAAATATGGTAGGAACACTTCCTTGTGCTTATTTGCTGCATTTCCCTACTTTTATGGGAGCCTTCTAAACCTCCACAGTCTTTAGTAAAAGTCAAATAATTTAATTGCGAAATAACTCAGTCCCAATCAGCTGAAGCCAAACAACTCAGACAAGCATTTCCACTCTCTGTGAACGAAAGTCAATGAGAGCTGGAGACAAACTGCCTCTAACAAAGTGTTTGCTCAGAGGCCCCGAGGAAGCAGCTGACACTTTCCTGCGGAGATTTAGTCCAAAAAAGCCCTGCCAAGTTTTTCCAGCAGCCACCAGATTTTGTTTCCAGCCTGGGAGAAGGGCTCCTGTACCTATACCCACGAGCATATGGATGTGTAGGGAGGAGGAGGCGACAGCTACAGCCAGTAAATGTGAAATCTGCATCATCAACAGCAAAAAAAGTTCTGTTAATTAAAACTTGAAAGGCTCTTTCTAACATTTCTAACTCCAAGGAAGTTTTGTCCCCATCATTCGCCTTTGGAAAGAATCCCTTTCCCTCTGAGCCTGTCTCACTCTCTGCTTTCCTCATCTGTTTTTATTTAATTTCCAGAGCCAGTCACTCTCCATCCTTTCATTAACTGGGGCCAAACGATGATAATTATGGCTAAACGATGATAATTAGGGCTGGAGCATGGGATGGCAGGTGGAATTAACCCCTCTGTCCCTGCTTTTCAGGGCAAAGGGATCTCCCCTTCTCTCCCAGGCCGGGGGAAGCGCTGCCCTTCCCTCCCTCATCGCCAGGCTCAGGGCTCCCTCTCCTGTTCCAACAGATTTTTCACCACTGTGCTTTCAAACGGATCTGACAGACAAAAACCTGGGATGTCTGATGGAATCAGATACTCAGGAAAAGGTATACCTTTAAATTCCTTAATATCTAGAGTATGGCAAATAATATTAACTCCTCAATTCATAAAATATCTTTTGTCCTGTCACAAAGCTCTGGTATCAGCTCTGGCCACACCACCAGAATGGGGGTACAAGTAGGAAGACAACCAAAAAAATCACCCTGGGACAATCATTAAAACTCTTTAAAACATAAATTAATAGAAAATAATACCATAAATTCAGAGGGTATTCTGCATTTAAAGAGAGATTTTGTACTTATAGAACATATAACATAAACAATGATATTTCATTTTCTTTGAAGAGGAAACCCCCTGGGATTGTTCCATCTGTAAGAGAACCACAGGCAAGGAGCTGACATGCTCTCAAAAGACAAAATTAAAAAAGAAAATCTCAGAGCAATAAAACATATTAGACTTAATCAACATCAATCTAGAAATATTCAGTGTTCACCCGCTGCTTTCCAATTAAAATATTTGATTTCAAACCAACCAACACAATTGATTTTATTAAAAAAGAGGAGACAGATGAAAAGCAGCAGAAATCACAATTTTTGTTTGGACTAGATTAAAATTTAAAAATTAATACCGTATAACTAATGAATAAAGGAAAAATAACACCCCAAAACTTTATCTATGAAAAGGTAATAGATTAAATTCATCTATGGTAGGAGGAAACAAAACAATTTCCAGTAAATATTTAGTCAGACAATTCTGGGTCTGTGGTGGAAATGCAAGACCAGATTGAGCATGTAGGACTTAAAGAGAAACTTCACTGTCACCACATAAATCAACAAGTAAATGAAAAAATGAAAACATGAACTATAAAAGAGCCGTGAACAACTACAGCAGAAATAATGTGAGCTGAGGATCAATGAATTGAGTGGAAGCCTTTCCAGGGCCATTAATAAAATTCAGAGCTGGTTCTTGTGCCGGGAGCTGGTGGCAGTTTTAGGTGACACAATCATTTTTGGGCATTAAAGCACAATGATGACAGTGCCTTCTGTCTGTGCTGGGGAGGGGAGGAGGTGCTAAGATTGCCATTAGGGGGAGATGAAATGTTCCTCCATCCACACGGGAACGGGCAGCCAACAAAATATTCCTGGCAATGCCCTTGAGATAACCACCTGTCACATCACCAGAATGTGCTCCCGAGTTATTTTGTGCTGTAGCTCCATTCCCAAATCCCTGTTTTCACTGTAACATATTACTTTTTAGTGGCTGGTACTCCATACAGCACACAGATTAATTTCCCCTCCGCCGATGGAATTTTTAATGAAGATAAATTATGATCGTGACAGTTACATCTCAATGATTTTCACAATTGAAACATTCTCCTAATCCTGGTGCACATGCTGTAAGTGGGTTACGCAGCCAGATACTAAAGCAATCATTTTATCATTGTCAGAGTGAATATAATGCCTACAGCAATCAATTGGACTTTTATGGGAACAGTTAGCTCAGCTGGTTTTGCATTGAAAAAAATGCACTGAAGTGCCCATTATCCATCTCCACTGTCAAAGGGCAAGGCAGGATCTTGGCTTTCGTTCCCAAGAGAGTGGAACTCTGTCTCACAACCAAAATGAGAAGATGAGAAAGGGCCAAAGTGGTCAGGAATGGCCAACAGCAAAGATCTCAAGAGCCCCACGAAGAATAAACCAGAATTACTGGGTTTGGGTACAAAAATTTGGGTCAAACAGAGGTTCCAGCTGTGGTTTCTGCAGCCATGGAGGACAGAAGGTGGTCGTGACCAGATAAGGAGAGGTGAAGACAATGAAGATGTTAAAAATAAAGGTAGAGGAGTGAAAGATGAGAGCCCTGGTTGGAGAGACGTCTCAGAGGAAATCCTGGCGCTGGTGTGGATGAAAAATGAGGACAAACAGGGCAGTCAGAGTTGTCCAAGAGCTGGCAGAATTGCCAGGACAAGGCTTTCTGCAGCTACTCCCCCTTATTCCCAGCAGTTCCAGGACTCAGGTGGGCTCTCATCCCCTTCAGGTCCTCACCTGGTCCTTTGCTGTCCCAAGCAGCCTCACTAATTTGGCTTTTCACAGCAATTTTTGTGACTCAATTATTGTTCATTTCAGCAGTCTGTGCAGCAGTGGTCTGATCACCAATCCCCACACAGAAATATCCAGAAGAGAGGAATGTGTCTGCACTTCCTGACCTAGTCCAGGTGCCAAAAAAGTGCCAAAATATAATATCCTTTACTTGTTATTGAATCTTGGTGACTCTGCATCAGTAATCATGGAAATTCTTGGATAAGGCATGGTGGGAGGGCCACCAAGCCAGGCAAGGAATTTCCCATCGGGAAGGTGAGGAATTCCTGTGGAGTAATTACTAAGTTTTGCAAACCTCAGGCTTATAGGAAAGACAGAAAAGTTCCAGTGATAAAGTCCCTTGGAATAATTTCTGCTTTTTTTTGTAGTGCACAGTGTCTCCTGAACATCTTAGCAAGAGATATTATAGCAATAAATCTTTTTATACTTCTGAAGGAAAATGAACAGTAAAGGTTAAGGCTGGAATGTACTACTTAAAATAAAAGAATAAATATTTCTGCCAGCTGTTTAAACATTCAATGGCCAGATCCACAGGAGAAAATCTGTTAATGTTTCTGTTCACACCATCAAACCTCAGAGCTTGCAAGTTGTGCAAACATAAAACCTTAAGTCCTCGACTTCCCTACCTCAAATTTGCAACGTTTTTCAGGAATTTAGTGGTAGAGAAGAATTTTCTGAATTTATTCTGAAAAGGCCCCACCAGCAATGGATGTATTTCAGCTACCTCACAGTGCAGTCAAAGCAAACAAAAGGAATTAAATACTACAGAGGATTAGGAAACAAAAAGCTTCCATAACACAGTGGGAGAGATCAGATCCCATCACAGTCAGATTTTGTGCATTGAATCACATCATTCCAATGAGCAGGAATTATAATTGTAATTATAATCTTAATTCATTGGCAAACACAGTTCTCAAGAGGAATCAGGTACACACAGGCACAGTACCTGTACACAGACACTACTCAGAAGGGAATTGGAAATTTTTTCATTAATGCCATGAAGAAATCTATCTACTGACAATTATCTCAATAAAAATTAATTTCCTTGTTATTGAGTATAGATTATTTAACTTAATAACATATTCACCTGGGCACCTATCATGCATAAAAACTACAGTCCAGCAAGAAAAACTCCCCAGTTAAATTAATTCCACAGAGGAAAACTGGGGAGGGAAAAAGGCTTTGTTATTGCTGAAATTAAACAAAACGTGAAAAAATCATTCAAGCCAAGTGGCTGTGTAAGGGCAGCTCAGTTGCCCACTCAGGTTGGTGACTAAAAGCTGGAGATCACTCACCTGTGTCCCCAGGGGGTTTTAGGATGCAGTTCTGAAGCTGGGAGGGATCTGGCAGAGTCCCAGAGACTGAGCAGCTCTCGGGGTGTCAGGGTGTGCCTCCAGACAGGCTCCAGCAGCACTGCCACTCCTGGCACTCCTGGCACTCCTGGCACTCCTGACATTCCTGGCACTCCTGGCTCTCCTGGCACTCCTGGCACTCCTGGTATTCCCGGCATTCCTGGCACTCCTGGCATTCCTGGCACTCCTGGCACTGCTGGTATTCCCAGCATTCCTGGCACTCCTGGCATTCCTGGCATTGCTGGTATTCCTGGCACTCCTGGCACTCCTGGCATTCCTGGTATTCCTGGTATTCCCGGCATTCCTGGCACTGCTGGTATTCCTGGCACTCCCAGCATTCCTGGCACTCCTGGCACTCCTGGTGCTCCTGGCTCTCCTGGCACTCCTGGTATTCCCGGCACTCCTGGCACTCCCGGCACTCCTGGCAATCCTGGCACTCCTGCACCTCCCCAGCCACAGTTCCAGGGCTGACACCGAAGTGGATGGTGAAGGAGAAGTAAAACCAAGGGAATTTCAGAGAACAGCGATGCCCAAACAGAAATCCGTGGCCAGCTGCTTAAGAAGGAGAAAGGCACTTTTCAGCAGCCTAAACCTCCAGCTGAGGGTGCTGGCCTAGGAAAGGCAGCAGATTTATCTGACCAAGATCCACTGGAAAAATCCAAACACTGCAGCAAATTCAGCCAAGTCAAAACACCAATCCCGTGAAATCTCCTCTCCAGCAGTGTGGATGTTCCAGCAAAAGCATCTCAGCCCTCTGTGAGCTGTTCCATCCCTTTATTGCAAAGGCTGCTTGTATTCACCCTACCCTACCTTGAAATGTCTCGTTCCTGTCTTTGATTTCAGCTGGTTCAACTTGACACCCTTTTTTCACCCCCCAAAAGCAGTTTACTCACTGCTGAGCTGAACAGCCCACTGTGACACGAGCAACACTCTTTGTACTAAAAACCAGAGATGTGGAGAATGGCATTACGCATGGCAAGGGCTGGAGATGCTGGGAATAATATTCAAAGAACAGGAACGTGAGAAGCTCCAAGCTGCCAATGGAAACAAAGGGAGCAGCAAGAAAGGAGACTGTAGAAAATGTCTTGTCAGTGACTCCTGGCCTGGAATTGAATCCCTAGGTGAGCCTGTGGCAGTCTCTGGAATGTTAATGAGGTGCTCAACATTACCCAGGATTGGGCTGAGTTTGCAGACTAGAGAATGGGAAATGGGAATACAAAACTGCTGGCAGGGCTGGGGGAAACAGCAACCGGGGGAGGATCCTGCATGAATCCTGGAAAAACAGGCTGGAGGAACAGCAAGGACCCTGGTGGCACAGAGCATTTTACACCCATGGCACTCACAGAGCTCCTGGCACTCTGCAGGACACAGCAGATCCAAGGCATCCTTTGGGATCAAGGAACTCCTCAAGGGGTGACCCATGAGCTCCTCATTCCTCTCTCCCTGTTTTTCATTGCATTCAGGACATATTTTTACTCAGCTGAGAAGATCTGAATTGCAGCAAGGAGTATTTGGTGTTTACACACAATTTTATACCAACACCAGGAAGTATTTTGCCATCAACATTCTACTCTGGTGTATTTTAGTAAGCAATATTTTTAGATCAATGTCCCAGATATTACATGTAGAGTATTTTCAGATCATAACCAGCCATCAGAAATTGGTAATACTTTAGCAGCAAGAAAATGAAGAATATAATTTACCATCAGAAAAAAAAAAACACTTGGAAAATAAATCTGCAAGAACAATTTAGAACTATTTTTAGGATATTGACTTGTTTTGGATCCTCTGAAACCTGAAATGACAAAGCTCTGCTTTTAAAGACGTGAGATGGAAAATACTCCCATCGTGTATTTTTTAAATCTCATAGAAAGAGACATCTTGTAACAATTCCACAGCGATGAAGTTGTCAGCAGTGTGATCAGGTAACCTGCCAAGGTTTCAAAACACTTTAGATATAAAAAGAAAACTGGCTTTGAAAAATACCAATCCTACTTTTAAAAGTAAACTTTTGAGCGTATCTTAGAAACACACTCGACTGTACAATCCCAAATTCAGATATTCTAAAATAAATCAAATTTACAGCTATTAAGTTGAACAGCAGTAAGATATCTATGAATGTTCTGCTGTCATTTCTAAAACATTTAATATACAGCAGGGACCATATTACTTTCCTCAGCCTCTCACCAAGTAATGTGTATTTATTCCAGAGATAACTTCAATGTTCTGTCAAAAGGTGGAAGAGTTTTGGGGTTTTTTTTGACAAAAAACAGAGATGTCCTTCTCAGAAATGTATGACTTTGAACAACCAACCAAACTTTGTGAGAAGACATCAGCACAAACATCCCATGGACAAGCAGCCAACCCTAAATGCTCAATTCTCAAAGCCCAGCTTAACTCAGATAATGTTAGGCAATAAATTTTGGAACAAAATTTTGATGTGGATTTCCCTTCCTGCTGGTTTCCAAAATAAAATGTCAGCCTGTTAAAAACAGAGTGTTCTGTGGAGGGCCGTGGGCTCTGCTCAGGTTTGGAAGGCAGAGGGAGGCACCCAGGTGCCCTGTGCCCAGGTATGTGGATAAATTCCTCAGGAGCAGCTGATCCTGAGCAAAGAGGATCCTGAGCAAAGGGGATCCTGAGCAAAGGGAATCCTGAGCAAAGGGGATCCTGAACAAAGGGGATCCTGAGCAAAGGGGATCCTGAGCAAAGGGAATCCTGAGCAAAGGGGATCCTGAACAAAGGGGATCCTGAGCAAAGGGGATCCTGAGCAAAGGGAATCCTGAACAAAGGGGATCCTGAACAAAGGGAATCCTGAGCAAAGAGGATCCTGAGCAAAGGGAATCCTGAACAAAGGGGATCCTGAACAAAGGGGATCCTGAGCAAAGGGGATCCTGAGCAAAGGGGATCCTGAGCAAAGGGGATCCTGAACCAGGAGCAGCTCATGTGTGAACAAAGGGAATCCTGAACAAAGAGGATCCTGAACAAAGGGGATGCTGAGCAAAGGGGATCCTGAGCAAAGGGGATCCTGAACAAAGGGGATCCTGAGCAAAGGGGATCCTGAAACAGGAGCAGCTCATGTGTGAACAAAGGGGATCCTGAGCAAAGGGAATCCTGAACAAAGGGGATCCTGAGCAAAGGGAATCCTGAACAAAGGGGATCCTGAGCAAAGGGAATCCTGAACAAAGGAGATCCTGAGCAAAGGGGATCCTGAGCAAAGGGGATCCTGAGCAAAGGGGATCCTGAACAAAGGGGATCCTGAACCAGGAGCAGCTCATGTGTAAGCAAAGGGGATCCTGAAACAGGAGCAGCTCATCCTGAACTAACGGGATCCTGACCCGGTGCCAAGGCCGGGATGTGCTGAGTAAGTACCACTGGCAAGTCAAGATGCCTCAGGGCACCTTGAGCTCACACACCCGATTTTTCCACTCTGTCAAAAACGATCTGAGAAGAGATTACATCATGGAAGCTGCCATCTCCTTTTGTCTTTGGCTGAATCCCTGTGCTCCCCCAGCCCGCCTTGTGCAATCCCCTCACGCACCTGGCACATTGCCCAGACCTCGCACCGAGTTTCATTAGAGAGGCAGAACGCTGATCTGGGGTGATCTGCTCCGTGTCCCCATAAAATATGTCCCTAACTCCTGATTCGAGCTGTGGAGGAAATCTGTGACCAGCAGAGCATGAATAAGATGAGGAGCTCTTACAAGTCTAATGCCTTCCCCCAGGTCAGAAAAGCAAGAGGCAGAAACATCTCCCTGGCTGTGACGGCTGTGGCAGTGCCAGACTGGACCCATGCTGACAACCAGCTTGCAACACAGAAGGCAACCTCTTAATAAACACTAAACCCTTCTAACCTGAAAGATTGCAGCCACTCTAATTACCAGAAATTAAATTGTTCAAGGAAGGCTCGGAAAAATATTTGTCGCTGTGGGGCCAGAGAACAATGATACTTTTGCCTTTCTTTTTCCTTCTGACAGGATCTAATCCACTGGGTGGTATTGCAGCACATGAGATTAGAGATGGAAATACAGATATTTGTTAAAAATGGACCTCAATGAAAAGTGCTTTTAAGATTTTATCGTAAATAAAAATTAGGGTTATTTTTTTTTTCCTGAGTCCTCTTGCAAGTGCCTGTGGTGTGTTCATTACTCAGAGACTTTGTTTTATAGAACGTTTTTGAAAGGGATATGTTAGTTCTTGTATTGACACACAATTTGGTTTAATCACAAATTCACAGATATTTTTGAGCACACTTTACGATCTGTAAAGCTTTTGACTTGTATTTTCCGCCTCTTTTTCTCTAAAGAAATATCAGTTTGACAACACTGGAGGCAGCAAGGACATTTGCATTAAAAATTATGTTGTAATAACTTCAATACATGAACCAGCCCATGTAGGACTGTCACTGCCACCATAGGATATAAAACAAACCATGTAATTATACCCAATCCAAAGGGTATAAGGGTACCTAATCCAAATCCTGTTGCCCACAACAGTGGGAATTTCTTATGCTGGAGAAGGTGAATAGATAACACCAGTTTCCAACAAGTAAACCCTTGGAACAAAACAAATAACAATAAAATCGATTATATCATGTCATATGCCTTTTGTTTCTGTGGGAATAAAGTTTTATTTCCCTCAGTAAATTTGTTTGCTGAAGGAATGGATTAGAGAATCACACCAGAGAGATCCTGTAATTCATGGCCCCAGCTCTTATGCCCTTAAAGTCCTTTTTCAGAGACTTTTCTCGCTTAACCAGGCAAAACCCACATCCTTGCATATCCCCACATCACCGTATTTCACATCCTTGCTGCTGTACTTCAGTAACTCCTCTGGTGGCAGAGAAGGTTATTCAGGTCTGGAAGGGTCTCTGGTGACCTGGGGCAAACCCATTTAGTAAAGTCCCTTTTTTTGATGCCATCATTTGGAAACCAGTCCAGGCTGTTTGTCTGAACCTCGTTCCTGCCCTCCAGCACACCACATTTGGAGACAGCTGCCAAGCCAGCGAGATGTCAGAGCTGCTGACACCCCTGGGTTCATTCAAAATGAGGTGCCCCTCTCAGGGGGCAGAAGAAAACAAGGAAAAAACCCCATCTAAAACCTCATTAGGAGCTGGAGAGCTCTTTCTGAAACTGTCCTGCCTCTCTGCAGCAAACATTTCATAAATTAAAATTTTGGCAACTTATAAACCTAAACCTCTTTGAGTTTGTCAAAGCCTGTTTCTCGTGAACTGCCTCAAAATCACAAGACATTTGCCCAAGTAATGAGAGTTTTGTTGCAATGCTTGGGGCTGGCTTTGAACTGCTGATGTCCTTTCCAAAAGGGAAGTGTTCAGATCCATACATCCACAACCCACAGCAGATTGTGATTTACAGACTTTGAGAGTCATAATATAAATACTGCATAACATTCCAGTGCTGTCACAGAATCCAGACTGGTCTGAGCAGTTGAACAGCAAGGGACTCTAAAATTCATCTCCTTCCACCTCCTGCCACGGCAGGGACACCTTCCACCATCCCAGGGTATTCCAGCCTGGCCTTCGACACTTCCAGGGATTATTATCCTAAAAATATCATCTCTGTACTAAATGCTGCACAATTGAATGTGAATTTGACGTAGATCAGCACCAGAGAGGTTGATACAAACTGATCTAAGGAAAACACCAACTCACCTATCAAGGATTAGTGTTTAAAACTCCTGCAAAGCTAAAAGTGAAAGGGTTTCTAATTTGTGTCTAATTCTGACTGTGGCTTGTACATTCTGCTTGTGAGGACCAAAGGCTCCTGCCTGGGTCATCAGCTGCTTTAGGTGACTCCATCTCAACCCACGGTTTTATTTTCCTTTGCTAAAATACTGAGATCCATTCAATGCTCCAAGACAGGCACCCTCAGATATTAACCCCCCTTTTTGAGACTGTTTGGATGGGGATTTTTTAATTAAGTCCTCTATTTTTGCTACAATGGGCAGTGAAAGCAGGAAAAGCCCGTGACACAACATTTGGCTTTTCACATCACTTAATAAAAGAACATGTTTGATGTGAAGATAGGATCTACCCACATAATATCCCTTTGTACAGTTCAAGAGTGACACATTTCAGAGGCTACACTTTACTAGAAAAAGCCACATGTCATTGTTCACCTTGTGCTGATAGGATCTGCAGTCCATGAGATGATTCGAAGGGAAGGCAGGGTCAGAAGAATTGTGTGGCTTCAGCTGAGAAGAAAATAAAACCTTCAGTAAAAGTAAATAAATAAGTCGTTGCTAAAGCAAAGTATGAAAAAACAGCACAGGAAAAAAATACAATTAAAAAACTCAGTGGTTATCACTGTACATAAATAATGCAAGAAATTCTCAGGAGACATAAAATGACACAAAACAGTAGTTTGAAATTATTTTGAGAAGTTAATGTAAAATAATTGTCATTGGGATTTCTTAAAATGTTTTCAACAAGAAAATTCTCTGGTCATATTTAAGTATCAGTAGATATTATTTGAATTTGCTTTGACATAAAAACACTAAAGAACAATAGATGGAAATTTACAATATGGAAAATTACAATACAGGAATTCATAATATGGGAATTTCTAATATGTAAATGTACAATATGGGAATTTACAATATAGAAAATTGCAAATGTTCAGATACAGACTGGGTTTCTAAGGAAAGATCAGTGCTACTCACCAACTGGTTTTTCCTTTTTTTACTTTTTTTTCCCCCCTCTAAAAGAACTAGTTTCTTGGAAGGAAAGATGAGATCAATCTAATCTATCTGGACTTCAGTAAAACAGCTGATTAATTGCCATGCTGGAAATTACTCGTTAAGGCAGTGCAGATGAGGATCAGCACAAAAAGCGAGGGTGGCCCGAGCCCATCTGAAAGAGGCAGAGGAGGGGATTGATGAGTTGAGGCTGAATTTCCCCACGGCACCATGGATTTATTCCTTTGGCATTTGGATGCCTCACCCAGGGAATCACTGCCCACCCACAGGGATCCTCCAGGCAAACACAGGGATGTGCAGAGCTGTTTAACCACGGAGCACTCTCAAAGAATAACAGCACACAAAATGTGCTCAGGACACCTAAAAATCACCCAGGAATGGAAAAAGGTAGGTGTTGGCCTTTTGATGACATTGTGGCACGTCACTCTGTGAGCAATGGCTGGGGATAAATATTGCACCCAGGGCATTTTAATCTCTCCTCTGTCTGAAGTCCCCAATGATATCTGTACTCACAGATTTATGTTCCCCACCCAGCCAGGCTCAGCAAATGACAAACCCTGGTGTGCAATTGCATTAAATGATAATTAGTCAGTCCACTTCTAATCTGGTGGTTAATAGATCATGTCAAAGGCTTTCTTATGAGGAAGATTGAATTGGAATTTCATCTACAGCATTAACATAATGCAGCACAGTACTCAGTCCCAATCCCACACCTGAAGCTTCAAGGAAACTCTGGATGTGGAAATCAACCTAAATCCAAGATTTCTGCCTCAAGTGTTTCACTCAAACCAGAATCTATGTATTTTTCTCCCCCTGGACTTGGGATAAATTGAGATTTTACATTAATAGTGAATTATATTATCTGAGTCAAGCATGACAAGGCAGGGCTTCCAAGATTTAACCAGGAATAATGGGGAGAGGAGAGAATTCCAAGAAAGAAATCTGAGAAAAATCCATGCTGACATTTCTATCTAAAATATTTATACAGCAGGTATAGACTCTGTGAGAGTGCTCCTCCACTGCACAGTCACTCTTTGTAAAATCAAAACACATTCTAAGAAATAAACAACAGGAATGCTAAAACCTGAATTACAGAAAGAATGGGATGGATTTGCTCAGCTGGAGCTTTTAGCTCACAGAGGAAGAGCAGGATGAGTTCTTGCCATGAACTTTGTATACAGAATTAGAAAAAGTATATCTGAGGAGTCATGAGGAGCATTTACTGAGATCCAACCTGAATCTTGTCAAAAAATGGGAGGAAATTTACCTTTTATTATTATTATTGTTGCTATTGTTATTGTTATTTTCAGTCTTGTAAATTTGGGAATCAAAAGCTGTGGATTTCTTTTCCATGCACTGTTTCCTCAGTAGGAATCTCCACAGATCAAGCAACGGCCACAGCCTGGGCTTAGTGAAAAAGGGAATTGATGTTCTATCAAGTGAAGTGCAGCCTTGATCTGGTAAAAAGTTACAAATAGGAGTAAAGAACTTCATACAAGCAGAGTTATTGATTTCATTTGCTTTGTACTGCATCGATTTCAAGGCAATTTATTCACACAGAACCCATCTTTTAAAACATTGGAAATAATCTTCATCATTGTTAAGCTGAAAAGTATTTCAGCACCAAAAAATGGCATCCCTTCAGAAATTAAATGTAACTAGAGAAAGTAAATCTGCTATAATGTTGGAGTTGATGAACTTATCATTCTTTAGGAATACACAGCTCTGGGTGCATTTTGGAGTGAGATCTTCAGCAAAGAAAACCCTCTGAAAATATTTTTTGAACATTCCATCTGAAAACTTAATTATTATTAAAGGATAAGGAAATTAATTTCAAAATTCAGGGGTTTATAGGGAGCATTATCAAATTAAATACTAATTACTTCTATCAGCAAACTGCCAAAAGTGTTATTTGGTTATTTGGAGGCTGAAATTGTCAAATTATCTACTTTTTGGAACAAAACTTCTCTGCTTTAGAAGTGCAGCCTCCCTGCAGCTGAGCTAACCCTACACACAAACCATCTCCAGCAGGCTTCACCAGAAATAATTTCACAAACTCTCCACACTCCACAGCTCTGTAGTTCCTGGTGGGCTGAGGAGCATTGGGGAAATTAAAGAATAAAAAGACAGGAATAACCAAACTTCCCAGCAGTCTCCTCATGTACATCTTAGCAAGAAATCCTGAGTGCACAGCTGGGGAGACAAGGAATTCTCTCCTTTAAGAGAGGCCCAGACAGCCTAAAAAGAGAGATTAATGACATAGCTCAGTTAGAGCAGCACAAGTCTAAACTGCCTTAACTATTCTGTCTAAGAGTTGTGCTGTAAGGGAATAAAACCTGAGGAAACCTTCCCATCTCCTGCTGCAAAGTTCCTTTGTTGCCCTGCACAGCCCTACACCGGCTTTGTCAGCACTTTACTGATGGTTTTACAGAGCAAAAGAGAAACAAAAGCAGATAACCAGATAACTCTCCAGTGCCTAAAGGGGCTCCGGGAGAGCTGGAGAGGGAATTTTTACAAGGACAGGGTGGGACAGGATGAAGGGAATGGATTCCCACTGCCAGGGGCAGGGATGGATGGGAGATTGGGAAGGGATTTCTCCCTGTGAGGGTGGTGAGGCCATGGAATGGAATTCCCAGAGCAGCTGTGGCTGCCCCTGGATCCCTGGCAGTGCCCAAGGCCAGGCTGGACAGGGTTTGGAACACCTGGGACAGTGGAAGGTGTCCCTGCCATGGCAGGGGTGGCACTGGGTGGGATTTAAGGTCCCTCCCAACCCAAATCATTGTGTCAATCTGTGATTATTTGTATTTTCCATAAGGGAAAAAGAGGTGAAATACCCTGCCAAACACACTGTTAAACAATGCCGAGATTAAGAAAAAGATTCCTCTGTATTTAACTGGAATGAACTCACTGTAAATCAAAAGCTTAAAAGTTTTAAAGTTGTAATTGGATCAGCAGGGCTCTGACAGCTCTCTGGTTTTATGGCAGTGTGGATCTAAAAGAATGGCTTCTCCTGAAAAACAGGCTCACGAGAGACAAGCAGTAAAAAAGATCCAGCCTGGGATATATTTTCAAAGGAATTTCAAATAGACCATCAATTTCTTAATACTCCTTTTGTATTATGAGCAAACAGAGCTTTGGTTTAAACTTCAGCATGCACCCAGCCCTACTTTGCCAAGTTTTCCTCAGTGCATCTAAACCCCCATTATCTGACAGGTGACAAGGACTTGCCTGATTGTCTGCAGTGTTTGATTTACACTCCTGACAAGCACAGTCCATTAAATTAGGGGAATGCCAGCCAAAGGGAGCCGCGGAGGTTTTCAGAGGAGGCAGTCAAAAATAAATAGTGAGGTTTTCACCTCTGCAGTCCAGGCACCCAGCTCACTGCTATCCAGACTGTTATCTTGCAAAGATAATTATTAGAGCTCAAAATAAAGTTGGAGGCACGTGGCAACCCCAGCCAGTAATTAAGATTCCGTGGAGAGCGGCGTGCTGAAATTGATAGCGAATGCTTATAACCCTGTCCCTAAAATCCATTTATCTGAGTCCCACTGACTTTCATTGGGACTTAGATATCTAAGCCAGTGAGATGCTTTAGAATAACAAATGCAGAAGGAGCTGCAGATAAAACCATCTTCAATGCAAAAAGTTCTGCCTTTCCACTCCTGAAATACAAAACGCCATAAAATGTCTGCCCTGAATAACAGCACGAGCCCAAAGCTCTGCTGAGAGGTTCTAAATGAAGGGTCAGGTCCTGGGGCATTACCTCACTGCAGCCTCCTCTTGAAGGGCTGGGGAGCTTTGTAGCCTTTTTGCTCAATAAAAATGGCAACAATCCGTTGGGTTTTTCTCCACCTGCGAGTTCCAGGTGAATCCCATCCCTCCCATCTGCATTCCAGGCACGCACAGGGCACAGGGAAGGGAAGGCCACCTGTCAAGCAGAAAGAGAACAAGTGCTATTAGGGAGGATTTTACAAAGTGACAATAGCTGGAGCAGCAACAGGGACAGTATAGATGCTTAAAATACAGGCAGGAGATCAGCCTCAGAAAAAAAAAAATAATATATATATATATATATATATATGTAACCCTCACAGAGGAAATTACATTAGGGAGATCAAGGACCAAGTTGTATTTTCAATTTGTACAAAACCTATAGGGCAAATGCATTAAGTGTTTGACAGCCCAGTAGAGCTTTGAACTTAGCTTGATCTCATCATTTATTGTATTATTTTATTACTAGTTCGTAATTAAACTTTTAGCAAAGCCATTCTGTATCACCAATACAGGCCAAGGACAAGGTTTGGGTGTCAACCTTGCACCCACTTTGGTGGAAATGGGCTAAAAAGTATAAATATTGAACAGGCAGAAAATATGACACGTCTTACAAGGGGAAAATATCATGGATTGAAGAATATATTATTTAAAGAGAAATAAAGGGGGGAGGTGACGTGTAATTGAAATCCAGATTATCCAATCAGAAAAAAAAAAAAAAAAAAAAAAAGCAGTAAATAATCTAGGGAGGTATAAAAACATCCATTAAATCATTAAATTGTGTCTTTGCCCTGACCCTCAGAGCTTCCCAAATTTTTGGGACATGTTGTGGATAAATGGCTGCCTGGGAGTCCCAGTGTGGCACTGACATCAGCACTACCCCACACAATCATTAAACCAACTCAAATTTCTGAGTTAATGGATGTGTTTTTAACACACTGCAATATTCCTCCAATAATAATGTTCCCCAATCAAAGCTCCTCCAAGAACATTCCAGTGTTCCACATACGAATTTCCAAATTTAGGAAAGATTACCCTCAGCTCTGGAGTAAATTACAAAACCCTCCTTTAAAAAAAGCCACTTCTCTTAGATGGAAGCCTTCCCAACAGGAACAGTCATTTATATTCATGGCATGAACCTGCAGCAATACGACAATAATTCCAAAGTTTACATTACGGATTCAGAACTGGAGATCAAATGCCTGCAGCATCCCTTCCACTGGCTCCAGGTTATCATCCCAGGTGCATTTGTGGAGAAAAACAGAGTCAACAACATCCTCAGCAAAGAAATCAGGTGTATGTTGTCATGTATTTATAATTGTGGTGATTCTCATTCCTTCCAAGGCATTAAAAATAAAACTTTCTAGATCTTTTTGTTGCTGTTGTTGTTGTTGAATAATTTTTGAATTACATTTTCTCTGTAGACTCTAGGCTTACTTAAAATCTTTTATTTTTCCTTCAGCAAGCACACTAGTTAAGATAAATTGGTTAATTAATTGATTGATAGAGAAATATTCTAGTCCCATGTTTGAAGAAATACACATATTTTTGGCAAAATCCTAGCAGGCACATACAGGAAAAGGATCAAGGTGACACAGGCTGGTTGGTGCTCAAACAAGGATTATTATATCCATTTATTTTGTTATTGGAGCTCACAGACTGTACCTATTGTTCTAATACCTTATAAAATGGGAAAAAATACCCAAATAAAGGAAATACCAACCTCTGTTAAATGGATGCAGCCATTATTGCTAAGATTGAGGTTTTTCCTGTCTTTATTCTGAGCTGCTTCAACCTTCCTTTCAATAAATGTGTTGGTTTTTTTCAGTCTCAAATATCAATTACTGCAACTGTTGGTTCCTTTTATAATAATTGCTGATTTTTTAGTAAAAAAAAAATTAGAATCACATGAAACATAACCTCTGCAATTAGAATTTGGATAAAGGGGACTATTTCACAATAAACTCTACTGAATCCTTCAACTTGTGGACTTTTTTTACTTAAGTACCACCACTTCTTTGTACAATAGGTCAAATCACTGGGGATGAAGCCTTTGTGCTTTTTTAATTAATTTCCTCATTTATCTTGATGATCTCCTAGATTTACTGAAGCAATCTACAAGAGTGTTATTTTAATAAAATTGCTGTCACCATTTCTCTGCCTGGAGCTTCTAACTGAGAATATTGAACAATCTACAGAGGATTTACAAGTTTAAAACAAATTGGCCACTGCAACCATTCCAGAATGCTGACACCAACGAGATGCATTCCCTAATCCAAAATTTATCATGTTTCTGATAGCTACAGAATATTTTACCATATTTATCCTAGAAAACATGTTATAGGTTTTTTTAAATTTTATATATATTAATTATATGTATTTTTGTGTATAATTTGCTTATAGACACAGGCTGTAGAATTGACCTTAAATATATTACTTTGTTTACTTATTATATAGCATTTTATAATCCCTTCTCATTATTTAATTAAGTGTTTTGATGATTTCTTTATTTCCCTGCAATGCAAGCTGTGGATCTTCCAGACTGACACAAATTCCTCCCCTTAGGGAAGAGTTGCCCCATTTTTACCCCTGCTGAAGCTCTGCCCAGTGGATTCCAGCAGTGCTGTGCTCCAGCTGCAGTTCCAGCCCAGACAAACCTCTCATCCTGCAAAAACCTGGATCCTCAGAGGTGATGAAGCTCATAAAAAAGTCTTGCACTTAATAATATCAAAAGCTGGATTAATAAAATTAATACACGTGCACTCTACCAAATTACCAATGGCGTAAACCCTGGTGCAGTTTGGGCATTCCCTGGAGAGAGAACTTTAATGTGATTTTAATGAGACTAGAGTTGAAATACGTTTTTGTTTCTCATTTAGGCACCTCGCCTTTTAACACCCCATCACTACTCATTAAGCTTAAACTGCGTTTTTAACCTCTATTCAAAGCCATGCTTTAAGGTGAGGTGGTTTCTTGAGAGCCCTCAGGCAAGAACTGCAAGTCCCTCAAACTGCAGCCTCTTCCTGGCAAACAAACCTGCCCAAAAAGGGGACAATATCAAGGAAATCTTGACATGAAAAACAGACATTTCACTTCTTTCTTCCTTTTTTTCCCTTCTTTTTAAAGTAAGGTTCTTTGTTCTAGCAGTTATTTTTTGTCATTACAGTCAGCAATGCTAGGAAAGGCTCAATCCCACCAAAAAAAAAAAAAAATTACTCCAGAAGTCCACAGATTTCAATCTGTCATGGATGAGTTAATCAGTGCAGAGCCCTAGAGGAAAGTCAGGTACTTTAGGCTACGTTTAAAGCCTAAAGAGAAAATTGGTGTTGACCCTAGATCCTGCTGGGAATAACTGGGTAACTTGAATCAGTATCTTTATTTTCTGTGCCCTTCCTTGTGATGAGCACAGGGAATCCAGCTGGAGCTGAGGATGGCTGGATCAGGCATCAGGCTCAGGACAGGGGAAAGGAAAAACAAATCCAGCTAAGGGAAGCACATTCACCATCATTCCTGAAGCACCTCTTCCTCCAGCAGGCAGGAGCTGGGCAAAGTTCAAAACCCTCATTTAATATGGTTTAATTAACACAAACTAATTCAATTAATCTGAACACGATGTTTATACTTATTGTTCTATTTTTAAAGGCAGAGGCTGCAAGCACTAAATTAAATAAATGCAAGTTTCTTTGTTCAGACTGACAATGGAGCATAACAAGTGAAGGGAACACACTCCACATCCTAAGCAGCTGTGTCTTCATTTAAAAATAGAGGTAGAATGCCATCTACTTGTTATTTCCCTATATTGCTGGCTGAGGCAAGAAAAGCTCCCACCCTTGGGCTGCTGCAGTTGTTAAATCTGTGCTGTGGCTGATCAGCAGTGTCCAGAATCCACGGGAAAGGAGCAGCCAACAAATTATTAGCATGCACCCGACACGTCCAATGCATCACTTATACAACACAGCCCTGCTCCCCTTCCAGCCTGGAATCATCCCAGCCTGGGAGGGGAGAGCACCCTCTGATGCCTGTGTGTGCTCTAGGATCCACATCCCGGCCGGGAATTTGCAATGCTGAAGGTGTGGGAGGGACATCTCAGTTCTGGGCCTGTTTTTTATCTTTTCTTGGTGTCAGAGATGGGATTAACCAGGGAGTTAGAGTTTTGTGTTTGGACTTGGTGTTTATTAGTTCTTATCTATTTACAGCCTCATGAGCCTCTAACTAGCAAGTTAACCTCTAACTCTTACCAAGGTTATTTAAGTGCTAATCACCCAATAATGAGATGACACCTATATTATTTATACTTTTGACCCAGTAATGACCACCCAAGGCCAGCAATGCAGACCTTCTTCACCCAATTAGGAAAAACCACCCGAAACCAAGAAGAAGAGGGTGAAGAAGAAGGACTTAGACAACGCCTTAAATCCTCCATGTTGCCACATATATACCACTACACACTAAACCCTTAAAATCTAAATTTCCAGGGTTTCAGCAGCCCTGCCGTGCTCACCTTTGCCCCTGGGGTGGCTCCAGGAGGACAGCTCGGTGCCCACACTTGCAGGGTGGGTGTCACCAGCTGGACAGGGCAGCAGAGATTTTATCCAAGCAGAGATCTTATCCAAGGGCAGACACACGGTCATTGTTCCTGTCACAGGGGTCAAATCTCAGAGTCCAATCTCACCATGGCCACCAGGAGAACCTACAGAGAGCTCCTATAAACCCATAAACTCATCGGGTGATGCTGAGGGAGTGGAGATGTCCCTGCCCATGGAACTGGATGGGCTTCAAGGTCCCTTCCAATCCAAACCATTCTGTGACTCCGTAACACTTGTGAGCTTCACTTATCAAAGCCCCCATCGGTCCTCTCCCAACTCTCCTTGCACCTCATCACTCCTCCTTTGCAGCTCATTTTGTTTTACTAACAGACTACCACGCCTTTCAATGGAGAAGTCTCTTTCCTGAAACTAAAAAACTCTGGTGCACCTAAAAAAAGAAAAAAGAAAAGGAAAAGGAAAAAGAAAAAAAAAAAAAAAAGGAGCAAACAACAAAAAAAAGAAACTCTTGTCTTTTTTTATTCCTTCCCTTGCAAAGGAGCCATCTGTGGAATAGAAGTCTTGGAAATAAGATCTATAATTACTGTGTATTGAGTTAAGTTGCCATATCACCAGCTTTTCAGCAGTCCTCTCTCCAAGTGCTAGTAGCTCTTTTACAAATATTTATTTGGGAGCTCTATAAACCTTTTAGAAGCCTTAACCATACCCAAGGGGCTAAACAAGCAAGTCCCCCGTGAGAATTCCCCTGCTTTACAAAAAGGGAGAGAGCAGCTCTAAACCTGAGAATCATAAATATTATTATCTGTCTTATTGTATTTGCTTTCTGGCTTTTGATCCCACAAGGGATGAAGGTTGCCACAGTCACTCTGAAGCCAAAATGACTAAAAATGTGCTTCAGTATAAAATAAAACTGTTTCATGCCTGTATTCATGGGGCTCTGCAGGCTGATACTGTGAGAAAACAGCCAATAGCACACAGGATATGGTTAAATAAGGTAGCAGTAATAGTTCTGTTCCTTGAATGCTGCATATAAAAAGGTATTCTGAGATTTGAAAAGTATTTTAGAAATATCTGATGAAATGCCAAGGTTTTTTTTTTTTTCAATCTCCTTTTTTTTTTAGATATAGATCCAAAGAAGGGAGAATATAAAAGTGTAATACAAAATATCCATTATTTAGTTCTATTCTATTTACAGAAGCCACTCAATCTTACACTCTTAAAGTTATTATGGAATTGATCAGAATCACAATTAATGTAGTAATACACGGACACTTGGGGATGGTACAAAGCAGGGACCATTCCAGCTCCAGACATGAAAATACAGAATTCCTAAAGATGTTGGCTTTGCTGCAACATGTGCTCCCTCTCCTGCCTACTTTGAGAACCTGAGAGCATTCTCCTTCATTTTTTAGTTTATATAACTGAGCAAAATGATTATATTAATATATATATGTCTTCCACCGGTTCTCCATGTTCAAGATGACTTTGACAACCTTTTCCAAAGCTTCTGGTCCTGGTGAGAGATATTATTACTTGAAATAAAATCTCCATCACCAGATTCCCAGAGTTTACATTTACGTTTACCAAAAGAGAAGCCCTGAGATGAGGTGTGATGGAGAAGAGATAAAATCCCCCAAGGAGCTGAGCCCACATTGGTTGTTTCCATAATACACTGGGGGTCTCCTTGAGCCTTTGGCTAATTCCTCCTCATCCCACTGGAAATCCCACCGGGAAAAGCCAGTGTCCATAAAGGAGGCAGAGAATCCTGCAGCTTTATTCGAACAAAGGGAGAGCCCTCCGGGTTTTCTCTCAGGGCACAGCCTCATTTATCCCGAGCTCCGGCCGCACTTTGCCCTCGTCCTTTCCCTGCTCTGAGGTACCAGGGAGGTGCCCCAGATGCCCCCGAACCCGGCATTTTACCCCAAAGCTCAGAGGTTCAGGCCTGTGCAGAGCCCTGTCTGTGTCAGGAGCAGTGTCTGGGCTCTGTCAGGAACCTGCTGCTGGAATTTCACCCCAAAGTTCAGAAACTCCCCCTTGTCTGTGTCAGCAGCAGTGTCTGTGCTCTGTCAGGAACCTGCTGCCCAATGTCAGTGGAGACATTAAAATCCATTTTAAATCCATTAACACCCATCCCCTCACCCCTGGAATTATTTGTAAAGACATCAGCACACCTCTTCCCTCTCACCATCCATTCCCAAGAACCAAAACTCCTCCTGAGGTACCTGAGACTGTCCAGCACAGAGCCAACTCAGGAGTGATGATGGAGCTGTCCAAATAAATGCAGAAGGTGGGGAAGGATGACAAGCCACCCTTCAGGAGTTATTGCTGCACAATTCCCTGCTGAGCCAGGCAGGAATCAGCAGCCTGGACAAGCCACACCTCCAGAGTTCTGACCCCCAGCACACCTGGGACAATGGAATGTCCAGGAATGCTTCTGAGTCTGTAGGACACTGAAACCCCAAGAGAAACCATTCCAGCCTGTCCCACTGAGAGGCACAACCTAAATCCTGACAGGAAGAGACCTCAAAAAGGCCTTTTTGTTCCAGTACTTGAGGTGGCTGCAAAGATGGAGACTCCCTTGTTACGAGGAGCCACGTGGAAAAGAGGACGGGCAATGGGTACAGGTTCTTCCTGGGGAGATTCCAGTCAGACACAAGAGGAATTCTTCTCACAGTGGGCACAATCAGCCACTGGAACAATCTCCCCAGGGAAGTGGGGGATTCTACAACATTGGACACTTTAAAGATCCAGCTCTACAGCGTGCTGGCCCATCTAGTCCGGACTTCATTTTGGCCAAAAAATGCTGGATCGGGAGATCCAACCCGGAATTCTGTGATTCTGTGGATGGTTGTCAAAGGCACATCAACTCTGGCTGGGCCACAGCACCAATGAGTTTTAGTCATTTTGATATAAGAAGTCTGTGTGAGTGCATTTAAGCAAGAAACTCTCTGTGCACTTTGAGCATGCAAAATGGGAGCATCTGTAATTTCTGCAGTTCCACCTAAGTAGGTTAGGTCAGGTCAGAACAAGCAATTAATATAAATGAACAAGAAGTTCATAAAAGCAATTTAACTTGAATTAACAATTCATCTGCTCCCAGACTTGGCTACAGCAAAGAAGCTGCTACTTTTACCTGTTAATATTTTTATTTATGTAGCAGCCACAAGGTAGAAGATGGATGCATGCAAGGATAAGTCTGTTAGAGACAATTTCAGAATCAACATCACAACGAGTTTATAATGCAAATAAACATAACAATATGTCAGAAAAACTTGTGTATTGTCATGGGCTAGCACTTTTCTAGGTAATCTATTATGTATTCCAAATACTATTATTAATAATAATAATATAAAACATACAAGTAAAAAATTATATGTAATATATAAATAACATAATGATATGTATTTTTGTATTATATTCTGCCTATATGTGCATCTATCATATAATATCTATATATACATTATATGTGTGAACATTATCATATACAATTATATATGCAATATTCATTAAAGACCTCAATTCTTTGCCTTAGCCTTTCTCCTTGAGACACCCATTTTGGAGCTGTGTGATGTAAATGGAATGAAATCACCTAAAAAGCAGTGGAAATTCCAGAAATCCGCACCTGGTCATTTCCATTCAAAAGCTGATACAACAAAACTCCATACCCAGGGATGAATATCTCTCCCAATTGCTATGGAAACTGGACTCTTAGTATATTTTGACACATTTGTCTTATTTTGCCTGTGATTTTTGAAGAGGAAACCTGCTGGCATGGAATACCAGATGAGAGAAATAAATGACTGGAGACAGGCGGTGGCCACGGACTGGACATGGGGAGATGGGATGGAAAATTCACCTGGGCCCTTGGGCGTGGGCCATGATCCATCAGGAAAACAAACACAAAAAAAGGGGGTTCTGGACAGGATAGAGGGAGGAGAGGTTTTCTCCAAGCTCCAGAAATTACTGCACTGTTTGTTGTCTTTGCTGATCCCTGCTGCCCATGCCTGGCACACTACGGTGGTGCCTCTGTGCAAACTCTCTGTGCCTGTGGGAAATGGATTTGTAGGGAATTCTCAAAGCCTGGCAGAAGGCTCAGACAGTTCTGTGCATCTGTGTGCAAACTCTGAGATAAAAAATGCTGACTTAGAAATGCCATGGAATGGGACAGACATTGTTGGGAGAGAAATGGAACTAGAAACAAGTTTCAAAGGAAGGCCTTGCAAATTGACTTTGGAGAAATAGAACTATGAAAAATGAATATATGGAACATATAAATATGAAAATAGAACTATGAAAGGTGCCTTGTAGTAGGACCCACGAGGGATCATTTTAGATGATTGGCTTTAAGGCATTAGCAGCATTGTGTGGCAAAAGCTGATAGGCCAAAAAACACTTATAATGTATTCTAATTATAAAATAGTTGGTTTCTGATTGTGATGGTGTGAATTGTAACATCTGTACTCTCACCCTTCACATGAGACTGAAAATGGAATAGATGTTTTTAAAACACCTCTCAGTTACCCCATCTCTGGGTCAGAAAAGTGCATAATCCGACAATTGCACTTCATGAAAAGTTGCTAACTCTAAATGGAAACACTCTTTTCCAGGCAGTCCCGGGGCAGGATGAGGGTTTGGGTCACACCATCCTGAGGCTGGCAATGTGCACAACAGGCCCAGGCAGCCAGGCAGGTTCATGATTTGTTTCTTTTGGAGGTTACTGAGGCAATCAGTGAAACCAGAGTTGTGTCTGACCCAGCAGAGAGCCCTCCACACCCATCAGGAGCTGCTCCTGCTGGATCTGCCTCCAAAAGGTGGCATCAGCACTCAGCAGTCAGCACTGCACTTTACAGTGTGCAAGTACTTTGCAAACATTCATTAATTAGTCTCCCAACTCCTCCCGAAGGCAGGCAATTAACTGGATTTTATTCTAAAAGCGCTGCAATGTGGAGAGGTTAAGTGACTCGCTGGGAAGAGGGAAGGTGCTGGGGTTCAGCCTGGCTCACTGCTTCATGGTCAAGCAAATATTTCTCTGCTGCCATGCCCACAAGGTCCCTCTTTGTGGTCATCTCCTCTATTTCACCCAGCCCTTCCTCGCCAGCCAGCAGCTCCCCAGTAATTTTAAAAGCAAATAAAAGGCTGGATCCAGCCCTAAAAGTGACTGCAATTGCATCCAGAGGCTGAGGAGGAAATTGGATCTGTTCACAGATACCGGGCACAAAGTGTTTCAGCCTTGGTTTGAGTCTATCACTGGAGTATTAATCAGCAGTGGCTAAAGCCATAACCTGGAGCGATTAACACTAAAATTAATCACTGGAGTATCACTCTGGAAAGCCTGTTATGTTAGATTACAACTGGTTTGGCTGAAACTTGCTGGAATTGAGGTATTTTCTGTAACATTTTGGGGGAAAAAAAATTCCAGCACCATTTCACTGGAAAAAGTACAAACAGAATCTTTAGGGAAACCAATAGAACCAGACATTATCACCTGAGTTAGCTCAATGGTCCTGCACGTTGATCTACAAACTTGCAACGATTTTGTTTGTTTTCACTAAGGATGGATTAATCCCAGAATTTTTCCTAAGGATTTTGAGCTATAGTTGAGACGAGATCTTTCTTTCCACTGCAGCCAGGAAGGACTGCATGTACCCCTTTAACACCGTATTCCCTCTTTGGTGATTAGAGTCAGACGCAATTTGGGAGGAAAAGACAAAACACCTTGGAGATGAAAGGATGTAGTTTTCCCTTTCCAGCCCCAAAAATCCAGGTTTAACATGAATCCTCGAGGCAGCAGTTGGGAGTGCTTTGGTAGAAGAGAGGGAAACCCTCAGTTTCCAGTTTCCTCTCTCATGCCCAAGGACACACAGACAATTTCCACTTAAGAGCTCAAGAAATTTTCCTCCCTGAAAATGCTTCCTCTGCTTCCCAGCTTCCTTCCCTGCAGCTCACAGTGTCTGGGGAGGTCCCCAGCTGAACTCTGGATTGATGGCCCCTGATGCCTCTGGGCACAGCCAAACCAGCCAATATAACCATAAATAGGAACTGCACTTCTATTGGATGAATTACTCTTTATTTCAATAAACACAATAATTACTGTGCTTGGCTGCTGTACAGGGCATTGATTGGGATAAGGAGCAGAGCTGGTTCATGTGGTCACTATTTTTTATGGACTGAGATGTGCCTTTCTTACAAACACAGCTCTGAGGGGCTCCCAAAGCTGTCCAAACAAGTCAAGAGATGTCAGCCCTCACACCCAGCAACCACTGATAGAATTTTGCTGTAAAACAAAACAGGTGGTTTGGAGGTCAAAATTAAACTATTTTTCAGTTTGGCTTGTATTTATTTGTATTTTTAGTAATCAAAATTTAGAAGTCACCATTCCAACTCAAACCATGACCATCAGTATTACCGTGACTATTCCTCCTCTTCCATTTCCCTCCATGTAAAAACTATCCTGCTCCATCTGCCTTCCACAGCAAATAAAATTTCCTCCTCATACATAAACTTTCTACTACTCTTCCAAATGTTTTAAGAAAACATTTTTTCTGAGAAAAGATAAAGCTTACTGTAAATTCCTTGGCCAATCTGGATCTTCCATCTTCTGTGGAGAAGTTCTTCATCTTCTGCAGTGACAACCAAGACACTTCTCCACCTTCCTCATCTGGGTAGACACTTCAGACTTTGGCACCCTGCTCCTGCTTTGACATTCTTTCCTCTTCTTTTTATTTTTTGTACCAAAAGCCATCCTGAATTCACCTGGGTACTGCAGCAGGGAAAAAAAAATATATGGTAACAAGCGTGCAGGAAATCCATTCAATCAATTGTCATGTTTCAGCAACACTTGTTTTCCTGAGGGCCTCTAGAATTGCCCATTCCATTGGCACTTCAAAGTCGTGTTGCCCATCATAATATCCTTGTTATCATCCTCTGAGTGCTGCCTTTTCTTCATCTCAGTGGTTCTGCAGCAGGGAAGGGTTATAAATGTCCCCTGCACCGTGGATTTAATTCTTCCCTCAAACACAGCATTAACTTGCCCGATCACAGTGAAATTTTCTTTCCTCCTTGTCTTTTGGGATTGCCACAACAGTGTCTGCACAATTCTGTCTGCAAATACAACTCCCTCGGGGGCAAATCTCCATTCCCATGCATCCTGCCTCAGCCTTGGAACAGTCTGGGGGGTCCTGAAATCATCCTGCTGAAACCCAGGGGCAGAACCAACAGTAACTTTTTGGCTGTTGTTCTCACTGAATCAGCATTCCAACAATCCACATGTGACCAAGTGTCCTCCCTGTGCCTCTGCATCCCTCTGAGAGCTTCTCAGCAGAAGACATGCACTGATTTCTGTAAATATGCTAATACCTCATCCAGCCAGGCACTGAGGAATCACATTTTGCCAGGAGGGAAACAGAGATCTTGGAAAGGATTTGGGCATTTGTCTCCAAATGCAGAGACTACGTGGGCAAAAGAACCTTCTTTTACAGACTTCCGTGACTGGGTGAACCAGCTGGGGAATGCCTGAACTGAAAAGATTTGCCCAGGAAACACTAAAATGTAAAAGAAACAAACAGAAAAAAACTCTTTTGAAATAACCCCACAATCAAGCCAAAGATGGAAACAATTATTTGATAAGAATTATGAGTTTGAGTCATCACCAAAGATAGAATCCTCTACAACAATCTAATAAACCTAACATTATTCCTGCTATTTAATAGCCTAACATCTTTTTGGGGAATATAAATTATTCAACGTTTAAGTGCCTTGTAATTTGATTTAGACGACAAATGGAAGAAAATACTTTAATTGTGAAATATATTTTGTATGCACCACACAGAATCATCAGCCACCTCCCTGAAACAGGCTCTCAGGAGAGCTGCGTGGCTCAGAAGTTTGCTAATGGGATGTGGCGTCCTTCATCATTAAAATCATGAGTGGAATCCAGAACATGCTGGAAGAAACTGGAAATGGCTGCTCAGTGTGGCCAGAAATTCAAACCAGAGGTAATTTTAGCTCCCTTCATCTTCTCTTCCTCCTTTTTGTTCAGGAACATCTGGAACTGGTGAAAGTGGAAAAATTTCAGCCCTTCTGGACATCCTTTCAAGGCTGGCCATTGTCCCGGACTTGCTCCTTCCCCCTTGGCCAGTCCTCACACCATTCCCATGAGACACTAATTTTGAAGATTTTAGAAAAGCTAAAGTTATAGTTAACAATAGATGTTGCTGATTTGGCTGAAATGAATGGATAAGCCTTGCTGAAATCAGTTAAAAGTTAGAGGATGGTTAAAAGAAACCAGATTTGAGATAAGCTAGCCCAGATCTAGTAACTCATTGCTTGTCAAATTTATGAAAAACAGAGAAACTAATCAATACAACATAAGACAATTGCAAACCTCCTGTTTCCAGAAACCCACTGAAACAATCCTGGAAAACAGGAAACAGGGGATTCTACCATCCATCAATCACATCTGCAGTGAAAAGGTTGAAAGTTTAGAATGAGGAAGACTCGTTTTACTTCCTCCTTTTAGTGACCACTCCTCACAAAAGGACCACAGACCCATTTCAGGGAACAAACTCTGCATGCTCAATATTCTTGTTGTCAATTAGCACAGGAAGTGAAGAGGAAGTGACAGGGGTATGAATATGCATTTGTATTTTGTGTATTCAACACTTTTGTAAATAAAAGGCTTTGTAATTACCTGTGATCTTTGCAGTGCCCATTAGGGAGCGATCCCACGTGGTGTGACAATAAACATACACTTTCTAACTTTAACTGTGAGGGAGTTTTTGTCCGTCACAGTTGGATATCGATATTAGATCGATCTTCATATTTTAAGAAATCAGCCAGCCCATGGTGGCACTCGTGGGTCACTCCCTGATGGATCTGACACCCAAACTGTGCCCAGCTGCTGGACGTGAGTGGTCACTGCCTCTGAGCTTGCTGTTCACCTACCACATGAATTCTTAATATTTTCTACAAAAAAAAAATCCATAAAATTCTTTCATATTCTTTTCCCTACAAAATACACACCTGCCTGACCACGGAGGCCTGATGGAATTTCTGCTTAAAATACCTGAAAGCATTGTTTGTGATAATGTAGTTTAACTAAAGCCACAGTCATTAAAAAGTGAGAGCTCCTTGCCATTACCAAAACTGAGAACAAGAAACACGCAGGCAAAATTAAAATATTAAATCACATTGTGGTTTATTTGTTTGGTTGGGGTTTTTTTTCCCCAGAAGTAAATTATATTCAGTGTTGTGAATTATTGACTGAGTGTATTGACTGCTCAGCTGATAACCAGGAGACTTCATGGCATCTCCTCATCCTCCCACCAGCCTGAACCACGTCACTTGGAGAAAATGACTTTTTTTTTTTTTTTTTGCCTGCTGTGTTTAATTCTTTTGAAGCAACAATTATCTGTAACTATCTGTGAAGTTTTCAGCACTATAAATCTCCAATCTCTGTTGGATCTCTGATGCCCTGTGAAATAAAAATAATAGTGGCTGGTTTGGCTTTGTTTGTCAGGATTTTTTTTACAGTATCCGTGATTTCTGCTAATCAGTTTTACCTTTTCTGATTTCTTCATTTTTCTTAAATTTTTCTGAAAATCTGCAAAAATCATCATAAAAGCAAATATCCATGTAAGAATTTCTAGATGTCTAATGTCCTTGAGATGAACGAAAACAAAAGGGGCAGAGGAAATAAGTTACCTTAGATAAATTGATAAACCTGGGGGAGAAAAAAGTGCCAGATCTCAGCCACACTGCTATGAGTTAATAAACCTCAGAAAAATCATATTTTAGCCCAAAAAGGTAAAAAGTGTCTTTGTGCCTTTGCCCATCGCTGCAGCTGATGGCACTGGCAGCTCCTGCTGCCCAGGAATTGATAATTGATTGAGCACATCAATGGGAAAGACTCAAAAAATGAACGTCCCAATTTAAATAAATGAAGGAATTTTGCACTCAGGGAGCCCTTACAAAGACAACTTTTAACATCTTTTAAAGTCCCCACCTTCCTTATTACTACAGCTCTTTAGAAATGCAGAAACAAATGGGCATTGAGGGGAAGAGACACGGCTTGCCTGGGGCAAACTGGGATTAAATGAGGAAAATCAAAGGTTTTTACTTAAAGGATTACTCCAATGGATGAGACGGAGCAGTTTGAAGCAGAGAATTTACAGAATTAGAAATATCATTGTTATAAAATATGCTGAGGCAAGCTCAGCAGAGCTGCTCCAGTGTTTTCCATGGAGACCCACCCATTTTAATGACGATTTTGTGTGAGACCACCACGGGCTGGGGAGTGGGGCAGACCCTTCCTCCCGCTGCCCACCAGCAAGGAGACCTTCAAACAGCCAGCATCACTTCCAAAAGGCTGCTCCAGCAACCACAAGCTCCTTTGGTTTATAAACACAATCCATGTATTTATTTCCTAGGGAAAAAAAAAAAAAAAAAAAAAAAAAAAAAAAAAAAAAAAAAAAAAAAAAAGAAAAAAAAAGAGAGCGAATTTTCACTGTTAACAACATGGTTGATATAAAGTATATTTTCATTAAACTCCACAGGTATTTAGTAATAAATACAGAAATCAGAGAACGAGAGAAGATGAAGTGTATTTTCAGAGAAACACTGAGAGTCGCAAAAATATCATTAAAGCAATTTCATGTGAAAGTTCTATTCAATCTTTCTAATGTAGCTCAAAATAATTTTGTGATCTGAAGTACAAAAGTATAGCTAAATTTACTGTCACAAATGCTTTGATGACAAGTGTGCTAAGAAGGTTTTTACTGGGAAGAAAAGGCAAATCCTTTTTTCTTAATTGCTGCACCACAAAGCCATTCTGAAGCACATTTTGACACTTTAAATTTCCAGGGGGAGTGCTCATGTGATAAATTATTTCAATGGGCACAGCAGATCCTGTTTTCATATAAATAACACACTCAGCATCAAACAAAACTATTGTGAATATTTCTACAGGTCTCTAAGTCCGTGGTTTTTTACCATTTTCCTCTCTGCTAAGATTTCAAAATAAAATTACACCACAGGGGCAGAACCTGTACAGCTTTACTACTGTACTATTATCAGGAAATTTATTGTAAATTGGCAAATATAATTTCACAGACATTGGGGCCTTTTATCATCACTTGTTTGCAGCTTCAAAAGTCGCTTCAAATACAGAAATAAATGGACCTGCAGAGTTTGTGCACTGAAAACCTTCTAGTGGTGACTCCGTATATGGGGTAAGGTGAACAGATTAAATTAAATTAAATAAGTGACCAGGAATTATAATTTGGATGTAGCAAGATTAAGACACAAGAGTTGTTTTAAATGTTTTGTGACCTGCTTGAAAAGAAAAACAAAAAGTTTAATTTTACTGTGTGGACTCAAGGCAGGAAAGGATTGACGTTGGGTTTTAGGAGGATGAGTGAGTGTGTCCTGGTTTGGAAAGACAGATATCTGTCAGGGAAAACTCGAGTTTCCCTTGGAATGGGGAATGTAAAACCCCCTCCCTCCAAATTATTACAATTTTTCAATTAGGAACTTTCAGGCAAAAGTATGGGAATAGGAATAACAGAGATAATGCAGTAATAAAAAATTAAAAATAAATAAAAATAAATTAAATTAAATTAAATTAAATTAAATTAAATTTAAAAAACCACAAAAAACAAGTAAGAAAGCAAACAAAACGGAGTCAGGAATATGACCTGATACCCTGTTGTCAGGGTGTTGGGAGCAGTCCAAATAAATCCTCCTGGAGTGACAGATGTGGCTCTGTTGGAGTAGAGATGATCCTGTAGACAGGTTCAGTGGTGCTGAGATGGGTCCAGTCTTCCTCTGGGCATCCAGTGGAAAAGAGGAATGTCTGGGGTCCCTGTGTCCCCATTTTTATCTGGGCAGGGAATGGTTGGCTCCTCCCCCTGGGTGTTCCATCTCCCAATGGATGATGGAATGTGTCAGTCACTGTGAGCCTCAATGGCCCATTAACAGGAGATATCCCCGAGGGTGGGCAGTGGTGACAGAGATCACAAACCCTGCCCCACCTGGTTTAACAGCTGGGCTGTGATCAGAAGGCATCCACCCTCCTCCCCCTGGAGTAACAAGAGATAAAAGGGAAAAAAAAAAACTCCCCAAGTGGTTTCAACAGATGAAATAAAATCCACTTTTTTTTTTTTTTGTTACATAACCCAAGACAGAGTGCTAGAAAACTTTCCAGTGCTTCACACCCGATTCCCTCACACCTGCAGCCACAAAACCCCTGCAAGTTTGGTTTTCTGTGTTCAGCTACCTTGGCTGCAGCCGTTTGCCAATGATTAATAACACCTTTGCACAGAAACAAATAAACACACGGGCTGCACTGAGCCGAGCAGCCAGGGCCCTGGAATGTAATTAGCCACTCGCACGCCTTTTAGTGGCAAATATTAAACCACACAGCAAACAGAAATAAAGGACACAACCGAACTGTGCAACACCATTACTCAATAAAAATGATACATTTATAACCTCATTACTCACACTTTATGGTGGTGGTTGCTGGAACACGGAGAAGGGGCTGTGCAAGGTCACACTGGCAGGGTTTGGAAGAGAAACCAGACATCTCATTCCCCAGCCCAGTGTTCTCCTCCCTCTTTTATATTGCTTTTTCTCTCTTTTTTTTTTAATTTAACCATAGATAGATCACCGTAGCAAAGTTACAAAGAGGCCTGGTGTGACACACAGATAACTCTGGATTTAAGATAAGCTGCATCTCCCGAGCTTCTCTGGCAACAATGGAGTTTGTTGATTGCAATAAACGTGTGGAAATAACATCACTGCTACCAGAAATACATAGAATTCTTTATGGTAATGCTCTGGTCTCTCTGAACTCAAGGATGAAATTTCTATTGTGAATAAATTGTACACACAGTATTGGATTTGAACTTTCGCAGCTTGTGAATTGTCTCATCCAAGAATGAACTGCTGCCCACCCAAATCCTTCCATTCTCCCTGGAAGAATTCCACTCCACTCCTCCTTCCACTGCTGAAGGAGGGGCAGTGGAAAAGGCACAACAATCTCTCTTTGTTGCTGGGTCTTCGTAAGAATTCATTTGTTAATCACTCTTTTCTCCCTCTGTTTGCCTCGAGTGATGCCTCTGAGGAAAGAAAGGTAAGGAGAGAATGAGTGTTTACCTCAATAAATCACAATAAAAATGATCTTTTTCGCTAGGAGAAAAAGTTTAGTTGTTTTTTTTTTTCCTCTCTCCAGAGCTTCCTCATAATTCCTGTTTTCTGCAAGCAAAGCCAGACTTCTTTAGGCTGAGATTCCACCAGTTTGTTTGACCAGAGTGGGTTCTGTGATGTCCCTTTCCAAGCTCTGGGATTTCCGTGCTGTAAAACCTCCAAGGCTGTGCCTGTTCACCTTCCCCCTGTTCCAGAAATGCCTGTGACACTGGGTCTGAACACACTCCCAACCAAACCCAGCCTCACCACGAGCTGTGCCTGGCTTTGGGCGCATTTGGGCTCTGCTCCAGAGCCGTGTTCATCTCCCACAGGCTCGTGACTGATCCAAGGGAGAGGAGGAAAGAAAATGTGAAATCTCAATCCAGCTGTGAGAGAAACTCAGCAAATAAAATGGCTAAAAGCTGTCTAAGAGACAATGAACTCTGTTCAAAACATTTTTGGGTCTTCTCTCAGCACAAAGCAGCTAGAACTGACTCCAGTGGAGTCCATGGCTTCTCAGCAGATTTCTTTTGTTGCCAGAGATCTGTCAGAACAGATCTTTAGTCCTTCCTACCTCAGTATTACATTGAAAATAAGATATAGATTTGGCTTTTTTAGTGAGACCAATTCTTATTCTTCAAATTATAAAGATACAATCCTCATACGCAGGATTTTAATGAGAACCAGGCCAAGGTTCAGGTCAACAAAAATATCAGAGGAAGAATGCTGAAGTTTATATCTCATACAACTCAGAAAATCCATAAATTAGAACCATAAATAAAACTGGCATCACCTCCTTTGACAGCTGAATATCACCATGATGAACCAAAGCCTAGAAGATGATTAGGAAAAATGCCCAAGCACCCATTCCCTGGGGCTGTGGAAAGCACCACCAACACCCAGATGATGTAATTTGTGACACTGACAAATTAAAGGATGTCTGTGGGAACAACAGACTGGGCCCAATCCTTTAATTACTCTTTCAGAGCTCCCTTGTGTTTATATTTTTTGTCTGGGATAACATGACCAGGAGGGAAGGCAGCTCTCAGCGTGTGGGTGGAATTTTGAAGCAATTAAGCACCCACCTGATCTTTCACATCCTGCAGGCTAATGGAGCTCAGGATGGATGGGTTTGGTGCTCTGAGCTGCCAAATGACACCACAAACCTTGGGCCTCTCTCAAAATAAACCCAGTGTCTAATCCCGCTGCCCTCAGCCACCTTTGGCAGTGCCTTATCCCACAAATACATCAGCTCCAAGCCAAGTGCTTCAGTTGCAAAGTGAGGTCCTTTACAAAGTGAGTTCCACTGGATTAAACTTTTTCTCAGGCTGCATCCCCATCTTCTCTTTGTCCTTGCAACACCTGAGGCTGCTCAGTGAGTGGAAGAACACAGCACCACCAACAGAGGAGGGGATGTCAGCTGTCACTGCCAATATCTTGGATTTGTTTCTCTGCTCGCATGTACTGGGAATAGAGAATTATATGTCAGTTTTATTGGCAGCTGGTTTATTTTGTATTTACAATGACCTAGATTGCCAGTTTACAATCTGCCTGCAAAGCACTTGAAGCTCTGCTCTCTCCCAGAAGAAGACTTTGGGAATCAGCTGGCAGGGACAAATTGTACAGCACCACAAGTACTTGCCTCTTCTAATGCTTCCATTTCCTACAGAACCAGGGAGAAGAATATTGCTGTAATGTCCCTAAATTTAGAATTCACAACAACAAAAACAAAATACTAAATAAATCATAGAGTAACAGAATGGTTTGGGTTGGGAGGGACCTTAAATCTCACCCAGTGCCACCCCCTGCCATGGGCAGGGACACCTTCCACCATCCCAGGCTGCTGCAAGCCCTGTCCAGTCTGGCCTTGGGCACTGCCAGGGATGGGGTAAATTGAGAAAGATGAGGAAATAATTCTGCTATGGGCACATAACATGGAGCTGTGACTTGTATTGAGAAACATTTGACAGCAATGTATTTGCTTTCCTTCTCAGATTTTGCAAGCACTGCCATAGCTGCAAAGTCTCAGACATATTTATATTTTAAATATGTTAGAAACGGGCCTCAAGTTTGAAAAAATTCAGTGAGTTCTATTAAACATTGAACTTCCCAGCTTATTTTTTTCTCCACTTTTTTTTGTGCTGATGTCTTTCAAATTTAAAAGACAATTTGGGCGGATTCACTGCTTGCTTCAGAACAGTTGTGGGGTTTTTAAATAACACTCCACTACCCAAATCTTTCTCTCTCCAGTGCTCACTGAGAAAAGAAATTAAACAAAACGATTCTGTAACATGCCAGACTACAGAATATCATTGCCCCCATCCCTGGCTCCGAACCAGGAATTCATAATAACACCTTACATAAGCATTATTTTCATTAACAGATTGATAAAGACAATGTCAAGCCCAAGAACAACCCTGACAATAAAATTGCAGCATCATCCTATTATTAGCACCACAATCACTCAAATGCTGAAAGATTTTTAGAGGAATTTTGGGATCAGGATTGTGTCAGCAATATACTAATGATGGCAGTTCATGGTCACTTCAATCACACATTTAGGGTTTCTTGTTTCAAGGTAAAGGATTTGCTCTTGTTCTTTCATCCTTGTCTCTTCTACTGTCACCCACTGTACCATCAACGTTATTAAAAAAGTTTCCCTTCATGTTCCCTCTCAAGAAAAGGTTTCCATTTTCCTGTTGTCCAATCCTTCTGCAGGAAGGAAATTCAGATTTTTATAAAAGTGAGAATGCACTGTGGGCACACTATAAACAGTATTTTAAGGGTAATTTAAACCCTGCTGAAACAACATTGTCTTATTTGGCATGGTCATTCAAGGAGAGGTAAAACATTTCCTCCTAATAAAAATGATGGAAATCTTAAAATGATGCATTTCTGCAATCCAAGTGGTGTTTTGCTTTCGGTGTGAAAGAAAAATTCTCTGAAGGACAAGATAAAATGAAGCTGGTAAATCTGTATGAGGAACAAGGAATGACAAGGGCTGTCCACCTTCTGCCTATGAAATTCCACCCATAAATTGGTTTTTGGGATGAAGTTCTCGTCACCTCTGTCCACTGAATTAACAAAACACCCAATTTTCCCAGTGCACGTGCCTTGTTTGCTTAATTGAGGAGCTCCTCTAAGAGGTGAATGTGTGCCACACTTGGAAGAGGTTCAGAACTGAGGAGATCCAGCCCCTGCCGTGGAGATTCCACTGGAGTCAGCAAGTCCAGCACAGGAGCAGATGGAGCCTCTGTGGGACCAGGCTGATGCTCAGAGCAGATATTGCCTTTGTGCCAGGAAAAAAAAAATATATATATCAAAAAGCACCACGAGAACTCTGATCAACATCTTCCTCCTGGAAAAAGAAGAGTACAGATAAAAAATATGCTGCTTGTGTAAACAGGTAATGCCGCAAATGGAACAGTGGCTGATTTTTAAATTCAAATTACTAACAGATTACACAGCTTCCTAACAACCTCGGAGCACATCTACTCACCAGGGCACACAGCAGCCCCCAGAGGTGCTGTTTGGGCACCTGATGGAAGCAAACACGTGTCAGAAGCTGGAAAGCCCTGTAGAACAAAACCTGTGCTCACAGGAAAAGCAAAAGATAACACCTCCCCTGGTTCTTCTGTAATTCATCACACCTCTTCCAGTGTCACAGCAGTTTTGCAGCTTGCAGAAGTTATTAAGGCTAAAATTAATCACTACTACTTTTTTAAAAAATTATGAGAAGAGTGAGAATGCAAAATAAACACCAAATGAAAATAATCTGAGCTAGCACTTTTCTCATTGTCCCAGTCCATAGTTGGAACTTGTCACTGTTGGCAGATGAAGGGAATGAGCCTTATTATTCCTGGAAAAAAATACAAATGTAATCCAGAAGAGAAGCATATGAGAAGAGAACCAATCAAAAGGGTATTTCTTTCCCCTTCTTTACATTTGGGCACTGAGATTTATTCCTTTACCATCCCATAATTCCCACTCCTCAGGACTTGGTTTTCCAAGTATCTGTAGGCCCAATCTGCTGCAGCTAGAATTCACTTTTCCTGCCAGACTGACCAAATGTTCAGAAAACTAAACTTGGGACATTTCTATTTGCATCGCATAAATCTGTCTGGTTTGATTCACAAGGGTTGTAAAATCCAGGTTTACCTGGCTCCCACTGAACTGAGCATTTCATTAGTTCTTTTTCTCCCAGCTGACAAGCAACAGGACAAGGGGAAACAGCCACAGGCTGTGGCAGGGGAGGTTCAGGTTGGACATTAGGATAAATTTCCTCACTGCAAAAGTGAGGAAAGCACTGGAAGGAGATGCCCAGGGAGGTTTGGAGTCCTCATCCCTGGAGGTGTCCAAGGAATGTGGCACTCAGCACTCTCTGCTGGGTGACAAGGTGGGGACGGGGCACAGATTGGAATCAATGGTCTTGGAGGGCTTTTCCAACCTCAAGGATTCTGTGATTCCACAAACATTGACAGGTACAAGCTGCCACCATCCCTCCTACCTCCAGCAGCCACTACCCCCATCCCACTCCCACCCCACTCCTCCAGCCCTCGCTGTTCAGGCAAGCCCAGCTCCTTCCTCCTGCTCCACCCGAGCCAGGATGTTCAGCAAGCTGAGAATTGCTTCCTTTGTGGGTCATTTGCCTGATCACTCTCATTTCCACAGGAAGGAGAAAGATTTCCTCTCCTGATGGATAATGTCTGCACCCCAGAGAGGGTGACAAAAGCTCCCATGACTATTTCATGACTTCACGTAGTGCCTGGCACAGTCAGTGGTGAGAGCTCCAGAACTAATCCATCCCTGGTGAGTGCTCCAAGATTAGGATAATAAATTATGCTTTTTTCTTTCCTGTATTTTTGGTTGGCACAAAAATCAAATGAGATGAAGAGCTCACTTGGTCCCTCTCCCACCTGAGATCTCTCCTTCCAAGAGTGACCCAGGGCTCTCTGGAGTTAATCTTGCCAGGCAGAGGAGCTGAGCAAAGCTGTCCCACCCTGGTGGAACTGCCCCATCTCCCGAGGAGCAGGGAGGGTGTTGGAGTCCAGGGCATCCCTCTGGTCACCCTGGAGTATCAGGGACCCTGTCAGAGGGGTCTTGGACCCGAGCAGGAGGTTTGGAACCTGTACAGGGGGTTTGGAGTCTATACAGGGGGGGTTGGAAACCTTGGCACAGAGCCCAGGAGGAATTACAAGTCTCAAGAGTGTGAAATGAGTAGTAATTAGTTTATCACAGTTTTTCACAGGGTGGAAAAGCAGAATTTGGGGTTTTTAGAATGGAGGCTAAAGAGCCAAGATGGAGGAATCAGAGCGTGGACCTGTTCTTCTTCTTGTTCTTGCCCTCCATGTTCTGCAGTGCTGGGTCACAAGGGATTGGTTTAGAGCAGAGGTGACCTGTCTAGCACAGGTAGTAGGCACTGCTAATTAGTTGTAAATAATAGACACATAACAAGTAGTATAACGAGTCAAGACCCTCCCAACCAGGAGGAGTCACCACGAGTTCTCTGTTGTAGTAGGAACTTGGGCAGGGCACAGACAGAACTGTGAGATAAGAAAGAATAAACAACCTTGGAAAACCTGAGATGGCAACTCCTGACTCTTCTTCTCCTTCTGGCACGAGGTGTTTCAGAGGGCAAAGGACATTTCCCCACTGAATCTCGGGGATAAAAACCCAAGAGGAAGGCAGAGCTGTGCTCCTCCTCCTGTGTGCTCCTGGCTGACCATTCCACCTGCCCAGCTCTTTGTGAGGAGCCCACCACAGCCACACCCAGCCAATGATTTTTCCTGAAGTCTCTGGAACCCTGGTGCAACCTCATGAGGATAATTTCTATTTTTTTCTACAGTGTCAAGATTGAGGTGCTTGGCTTGCCCAGAATCCAAACTTCCAACACTCAAGGGACTTCATGGGCAAAGCCTGGAAGTATGTAAGGATTTTGGGCATGACGAAGTTAAGGAGTTTGTCACAGGTCAAGGAGAAGGCTGTAATTATCTTTGTTATCCTTCACCCAAGGAGACATCTGGGATTTATGTATCTACCTTGTCTTAGGGGTTCAACCATAAAGAGCCAAGCTAAAGTTCTAAAAGACCAAAATAGAAAAAAGAGTCCATATTATCATCTATAAATTTTGACCACAGAACTGAGTAATTTCTGCCCCAGGCTGAGATGGAAAGGAGGCAACAGGAGTAGGGAGGGAACACCAGACAAAACATTAATTATTCACATTAAAAATATGCCTTTTCACATAGTTCTGTTAGATTTTGCACTTCAGTTAAATGCTGAACCCTTGAATGATTTGTCCTAACTCTTTGCAGTCTTAGGTCTATATTTTCCAATAGCATTATTGCATAAGAGTGATAAAAATACAGATTTTGCAATTTAATCTTTAATGAGAAGTCTGAAGAGCTACGTTAGGATCTGTGGATTCAAATAAAAGCACAATTCGGTGCTGTTTGGAGATTTCAGAGTTTCTAATGCCCACCTAGCTCTGAAAATTTGTCTCTTTTACCTTGGAAATAGAAAGTAACCACAGCCAGGCACGGCGTCATAAAACCAACATTAATAAAAAAAGGGTGAAACAGCCACCACCAGGTCACTTCTACACAGAAATGGCAATCACTGCACAGAGAGGACTCAACTGTTCATCCAACCACACTGTGCAAACGCAGGGGTGGGATTTGCATATGCAAATGTTGATCTTTTCATATTCAGATACATACACCTGCAAAGTGTTTTTAGAGGTCAGCTGAAAATACTGCCTAAGGAGTTCAGACTTTTTCCACACATCAGATATTTTCCCAATTATTCATCAAACTCTCTTGCCCTTGTTTTCTAAATCAAACTAGCAAGATTACAATGGAAAAATATCATCAACAGATAACAGATTATCCTGAAAGGAAATTAACACAAATTAACAAATCACAAACAGGGAAGAGGAGGAGGAATATCCTTTTAGGGCTGCATTTTCTCTTGTCACACACCCCTTTTCCACAAGATTACAGAGATCAACCAACAGGAAAGATGAAAGGCCTGCTGTGGTCTTCCCTGCTTCAAAACACTTCAAAACATGGAATTCATCCAGCAAAGGATCAAAAGTTGCATCTTTCACTGGAGCTGCATCTCGTTTTCACAGCGCACACGCAGGTTACAAATATTTCTGTGTACCTTCCGTGCATGGAAAATGTCTTTGGCAAGGGCTCAGGCAGCAGGGAGGATGTGTGGAGGCCAAGGTGTTTGCAGGGGACCAGCTGGAACAGAATTTTGGCTGTTTGCAGTGCCACGTTGTGATACAAGAGCAGCTGAAGTGAATTTTGTCTCCAGGAGCACAAGCTGCCTCTTGAAAATGCCCTTCAGAACACCACAGTCCAAATGAGGAGAATGGTTTTACTCAAAAGAAATTGGGAAAAGTTGACAATTTGAACAGGATTGTGGCTCCTTTGGTTGAGCACCTGAGCCCCATAACCACATCTGTTTTCCTCGGGGTCTGTGTTCTAGTGAGAGATGTCATTTGCACAGAGCCAGGGATGCAAAAACGAAGATAAAACACTGAATTTCCAAAGATACCAGAGGATGAAAGCGTGGATACAAATCCAGAGGCCAAAAAAGAGGCCAAGTTCCACAAAGGCTCCTAAGACCAATACTTGACAGGGCCTCAGGCTGACATCAAAATATATAATTCATAATTATTGTCTGGCAGCTCATTTCTTGGGGCACCTGGGAGGTGAAACATGTCTGTGCCACTTATTTTTATAATCCCAGGGTTTGAGGCATTCTGAGAGATGAGAAAAGAATCAGTGTCAGGTAGAAGCAAAGACACGTTCTCCTCATTTTTGCAAACATCTACCAACATGACAATCACAATTTTTTTACCTTGCTAGGCCAAACTTGGCGAGTTTCATGCCAAAAAGTTAAGATGACTCTTTAGGAGATGCTAAGGGGGAGTGAATCCAGCTGAACACAGTTCCCAGGGGTCATGAGTGGTGTCTCAGGACAGTTCTGTCTCCTCCATCCAGGACCAGTGTCACCAGTGCTGCCCTCCAGGTCACCTCTCTGGGGGAAAAAACCAACAGTGAGACACTTCCCACATCCAAACAACCCCCGAGATTGTGTCCTCCCCTCACCTAGGCAGAAGGAGATGTTGCAGCCCTAAATCCCAGTTTATCACCTGTTCCTGCTCTATTTTCACGTGGATTATCAGAGCAGGATGTTGGAGCACATACAACTGGTGGCAAAATCAAATATTTGCTTCTAAATTAAGGCAGCAGCAAGAAAACCACCATTTGCTGAGGACATCAGCGTTTTATCCTTGCTTTCCCTGCAATTTCCAGGACATTCTTGACAACATCCTGAGTTTAAAACCGTAAGAATCTGCCCTGCATGTACTTGAGCACCAGTCTGGGTTTGTATTAGGCTGCTGTGGCACAAGAAATCATAAAAGAACCTCAAAACCACTCCATTAAAAGGCAAGTTCTGAGCCCGCACGTCAGCAGTTTTCTTTTCCAAGAGAGTTTCTTTTCCAAATGACCCAGCATTGTCATCTCTCAGCTCGTTTGTGGTTTGGGGAAATGAATCAAGAATTTCCAATGTCTGCTCTGTGGTGAAAGACTGCCCACAGATAAGTCGGACTCCTTTTATTATCAGTATGAAGTGCTGTATAAAAAAATATGCATTTCCAAAGAGTGAAATACAGGCAGATCTTGTGGAAAGTTGTGTCTCTCAAAACACATTAAATGAACTTTTTAAAACTTTCCTAAATAAAATCCTTAACTCTGGAGATAGGCTTGAGGAGGGGGAAAAACATAGTAAAAACAACAAAAAAACAACATTAAGTCTAAAAACCACAAGGAAACCTAATTTGATGGGAATTGCAGGTCATTCCTGCTGCCACCAAGAAAGGAATTAGGATGTGGGGGACTGCTTAATGCTCCACCATGTGGAACATAAGTCAATAAAATTTTAGTTATTCAGTAAAATGCCATTGCAAAGTCTCCTTGCTTGACTTTGCCAGGGCTGCTCTGCGTGTCAGGTCTGAATAACTTTGCTGGGAACGTTCTCTGTTTGCTCTCCTTATCTGAGCCATTTACTGCAATTGATGCAACAATGTGTTATCACATCAATATTAATAGGAACACACTGATAATAAGATGAGTTTTCATGTTTCACAGTCATGAGTGAGAATTGAATTCAATCATACAAAATATTTCATAAATTACTGGCAAACTGTGGTAAAATATAGTAATTCATAATAAATATAATCTTAAATTTTTGTTTGTTTGGATTTTTTTTGTTTGTTCTTTTGTTTTGGTTTGGTTTTTTTGGTGGTTTTGTTTGTTTGTTTGTTTGTTTTTTTGGGTTTTTTTTTGTCTGGGTCATACATGAAAAACTTGGTGGAATAAATTAAGCTGATTCTGGATCAGCACAAAATCTCCAAATGGTGTACAACAGGAATCTTCTGCATACAGAGGTTAATACCTCCACAAGCAGCTCGTTTAAGGCTAAACCTGGCAGCCACACAGGGATGCAGAGAGGTTCAGCTCCACATCTCTCACCCTCAATGGGTTCTCATGGTTAAAACTTCACCCTGTTCTTAAAAAAGGACCGGGCTGAGGACAGGGACATGAAATTCAGTATATAATTAGCCATTCACAGCTGGAACAGTCCTACTTGCCATTCTGAAGCAGACAACAGGAAAAATAATGGAGAAGGGAAGGTTTTCACACACTTTGCACAGCTCTGCAGGACTTGGAGCTTCTGCGGAGGGAGCGGTGCAAATGTCAGCGACACGGTGACATTTCATTTCTCACCCAGGTTTCACTGGTCAGGAGGAGCCCAAGCATTACTCACAGCCTAAATTTAGGCCCTGCTCTCTCCACAGAGCCTTGGCAGACAAAAACCCCTGAGGTGGAGCCCCCGGAGCTGCAGGGACAGCAGCTGACTGCCATCCAAAAGCGTCGCTGCGCTGGTTCCGTGTCACGCCTCGGATCAGTGACACAGGGACAGGGCAGAACAGGCTCAGGGATGAATGAAGGATAAATCCTGGACATCTGCCAGCTGCAAACTCCAAAAAAAAAAAGTCCCAATTCCGTAGCCTAGACGTGATTTATGCCTGGTATTTAGTAACATAAACACCGCGTGCGTTGAACAAGATTTATGTGCAATTTGGGCACTGCTTGCATCCGAATCCATCTTTAAATTAGAGACACCCCACGCCTCTGACCAGCAAAAACAACCGGCCCCAAACCCAGGTAAGGCAGGATATGACAACAAGCTGGAAAGAGCAACATTTTTGCATGTCAAAATTAATAAATGTCACAGCTTTTGCTCATGCAGAAAAAAAATGCAAGGTCACTTTCAGCAGCTCCAGTGAGCACTGGCGTACTGTATGTGGGGTTTTAACATAATATAAAGCCATCTGGTATGGAAACTCGAGCTCAGCAGATGCATTTGGAAAACAGAGCATTCATTTTTATTGTGCACTAAAATTACATTTAAAGTGTGCTCAAAAGCATAACTAAAACAGATTGTCCCTTCCAGCATTTGTGTTGCAGGCATTGATGGGGCCTCTGTTTGTAGAGTCTCTGTTCAGACCTTTGGTCTGCCTCCTCTCCCTGTCACAATGTTAAAAGGGAAACATCTTTCTTTCTGATAAATACAACTCCAAATAATCATCTAAATGCTCTCTTATGCTTGTTAGCTTTTCAGATTTTCCTAAGGAAATACAGTATTTGATTTCAAAGTTTGTGTGCTCGATGAAAATCCATTTGACCAGAAAGGCAAAGCATTACAGGCTGACTGGTTTTTCTGTTAGCTGCATTAATTCTAGGTCTTCACAGCAAAAATAATTATATAAGGAAAAAAAGGCAGACAAAAATATAAGACATTTTCTCTTCCTGGTACTGAAAAAGGCACAGATCTGGAACAGTGATAACACCATACCCAGCACCCTTTTAAATAAAAAGTTCACCTAGAACTTGTTGTGAATCCACATTTCTGGAATTTCAATGTGATTAGGTTTCGTCTCTAGAGACTGGAAATTGGTTACCTTCAACAGAAAAAAGACAATCCTAACAAAACCAGCAGCACATTTGGTCTTGCATACAAACTATAGTAATTTAAGAAGTGAAAATAATTCTTGATCTTTTTGTGAGATTTCAGGAAGACAAAATGTTCTAGCACAGGTTTCAGTCAGATTGTCTTAAGTCAATAGGGGCAGTACTGTTTTCTTTATCTGGTGAAGAGGCCAATGTAAGGAAACATTCTCAAAACTGACTGCCTTTTCCATAAATCAGAATTAACCTGCAAGAAACTCTGAAGTCTTTTAAAAAGCTGTAGAATTTTTTCTCTTTGGGGGATCAGCTCTTTCCAAAACCCCACACTCACCCAATTCTAATTTTTCAGTGTTTGCAAAGAGAATTCCCCATCACCACCAACTTTCCCCTCATTTCTGTTAGGCCAAGCTTATGTCCCAGAGAGCCACAGTTTTAAAATGCTTTGAACTCTTCCCTGGAGTTTCTCCTCTTTGCTTTCCTCCTTCTCCCACACCCACACACGCCTGCACTCTCACCTTACTCGTGACTTAGGTGGCTCAGACCAGAGGATCTCCACGACTCCAAATTCTTGTTTCTCTCCCAGATCTTCCATCACAAGTGGAATATTGCCAGCACAGATCCCACCCTGCCCCTACCAGGAGAGGATTTACCCATCCCTGAGCTCCAGCAGTGCTGGCTTTTTCCCCATTTTTTGCCTTCCCTAAATTCCAGCTCTCAGTATCTCCTATAATGCAGTGGTCAAGCTTATAATTCACACTTGCTGAGCCTTTAGATGGTGCTGTCAGTGAGGGGTTCTATATGTACAAAAAGATAATAAATGCATGAGTTGGATTGCATATCAGCAATATTCCTCCTTGGAAACTCATCTTTTGTGTTGAAGCTCTGGAAAACATAGAACACCAGTCATAATTAACTTCCTTCCCTCTTCTACCCCTTGGGTGTCACAGGTTCATGCAGTGGCTTTAAAGACTTTTGCTTTTGTTGTCACAAAAACCAGTTTGATTCCAATACCAAAAAGAAAAAGAGGAATAAGAAACACTAAATACTTTGGGGTTTTCTTTTGTTTGCAGAGAGTGAAAATATAATTGCACCTGGCAGAGGTACGGAACTGCTGAAAGTTAAATCGATTCTGAATCTATGGGCCCAGGGTAAGAGCAGAGAGAGGTCTGAGAGCCTAATTATCTCCAAGTGATCTGAGATGTGCAGTGAGCTTCCAGAAACGTCCTGCTTGTCAGCTTGTGCTGCTGGACGGTGCCTTGTGGGTGGTTAAAGCACGACTGGCTGAATATTCCTGAGGATTTCACCTCTGCCCTGGGAAAGAACAGCTCATGCAGCACATTTTCAACTCTGCTCTCTCTGTTCCCTCCTTTCTGATGCAGATCCTGCTCTCAGAGCTACCAAGGGCTGCAGGTTTGGGCAGGCAGGGGTGGCACAGGTGGCACAGCATACGCTGCGTCCTCGGCGGCACCGCTGGCGCCACAGCGCTGCCGTGCTCACAGCCATGAATAAACGAAAGGACACAGTGCAGAACCGGGCTGCAGATTTTTAAATCTACTTGTCAAAAGTCGTTTGAAGGGTTAACTACGTTCAGCTATTGACTGGCTCTGTGTTGTGGCCTGTGTGATCAGGATTTGTCAGAGTCACGGGGCTGTTTGAGGCGCGTGGGTCGCGGGTGTCGCGCTCAGGGTGTGGGAGAGGCTGCAGTGGGTGACAATCCAACACCTCATCCCCTTCCAGGCCTGAGGGGAGCACGGAGTGGGGCTTTCACAAGGACACAGAGCTACAGGACACGGGGGAATGGCTTCAGACTGAGAGAGAGGAGGTTTAGATGGGATTTGGGAAGGAATTCCCCCTGGCAGGGTGGGCAGGCCCTGGCACAGGGTGCCCAGAGCAGCTGTGGCTGCCTCTGGATCCCTGGAAATATCCAAATCCAGGCTGGACACTGGGGTTTGGAGCAGCCTGGGACAGTGGAAGGTGTCCCTGCCCATGGCAGGGGGTGGCACTGGATGGGCTTTAAGGTCCCTTCCAACCCAAACCATTCCACAATTTTATGACTCACAGACTTCCACTGTCTCTGCAATAGAACCCTGCATGAATTTTGAGAACAAAACATTAACAACATAATCCTGTCATTCCACAGGAAAAAAAATCGAGGCTGAAGATGGCAAATTAGCCTGGAAGTGAACACAAACAAGTTAATGAACTCTTGGATGGACAAGCCTTCAGAAGCAATAACAATTCTGGCAGTCACAGGGAGGGCTGCCTGCTTTCTATTAGAAGCAAAGAACAATTCAGGAGCTCTTAAGGTTTGACATTTACAGAAGGTCAGGCTACAGACTCTCTTCTGGCCTTAAACAACGCAAACAAAAGGAGTTTTCTCTCTCATAAATTTTTGTTAGACGAGATACTCTTAAAATCTCTGGAGCTGTGCACAGATACACTGGATGAATATATTTCCATCTTTTAGACCCAAGGTAGGTGGTGAAAAGAGAAAGAACAGAGCACAACACTGCAGGAGTAACGTCCCTGAGAAGTATTTCTTATTTCTCTTGTGAAAAAAATAAATATATGGTAATAAAAACAATGAGGAATGATGCAGAACCACCACCACAAACAGCAGCAGTTGTACCACTTATTGATGGATGCCCTAATGACTGTTTTTAATAAGGTCTTTCCTTTAATAAGATCCAAGGAATTTCTTGATACAACCATAACAGCACCAATTCTATGGTCAATATATATCACTATCGGTTATGGAAATTTAATTTACAAATATAAGGCTTATGTCTAGTGAAGTTCTCTTCCTTTTGTATATGTTTAATTGGCATATTTTTGCTAGTTGGGGTCCCTATTTGACTGGTAAAAGAACTATTTAGAATGTTATGTGAACTAGTTTTGGTAGTAAAATGAGCTGGTTAATTCTTTATTTTGGTATTTATTTTCCTATGGAATATATCCTTAGTGCAACATTTCCTACCAAGTCAATTGCATTTCATTGGGGAAATAAGAAAACAATGAGGAAAACCACAGGAAGGGGAAAAAAAGCCGAAAAACAACCAACCAAAATCCAAACCAACCAACCAAAAATCAGCAAAAAAGAGACCTGCAGAGAAAGGTAAAGAAATCTAAACCCATTATAATAGAAAAGTTTACAGCTGGTTCAGAGTTATTCTCCCATTATCTCCTCTCCCATCCTCCAATTTGCCTTTTGTGGTTTTCCAGGGGGTTGGGGTTTTCTTAAACCTCTCTGAAGTCTTTTTTCAACCTTTATTCATATTTGACCTTTGTCCTTTGGATATGAAAGTATTTACCCTCCAACCCTGACGTCACAGAATAACTGGAAAAGGTTCTGGAATTATTCCCAAGTCACCCTCTTTGTGCTCCACCACACACATGTGCCAAGAAGTCGTCTTAAACTCAATCTGGATGCTTGTGATACTTCAATAATAAAATGATTAGCTCAAAATTACCAATATCATAGAATCCCAGGATGGTTTGGGTTGGAAGGGACCATCAGGATCATCCAGTGCCACCCCTGCCATGGCAGGGACACCTTCCACTGTCCCAGGCTGCTCCAAGCTTTGTCCAGCCTGGCCTTGGGCACTCCCAGGGATCCAGGGGCAGCCACAGCTGCTCTGGGCAACCAATTTTCCTCAAATCCTAAAATAAATAAATAAACAAACAACAAATCTATGCATTCCCTTGTGGAATTCTGGATCTTGTAACCAGCTCTCTGCCACAGTAAAATATCAGTGAATAAAATATCTGTGTATATGGACCTCAGTTGTTGGTGCATCTTCTGCCTTGATTAAACAGCAACAGCTGCCACCAAATTTCCACAGACATGACCCAGGCTGTCCTTTGTATTTAGGTCTACGCCACGCATAAATTAAAATAATGATGGACTCCATTAAAATAAGGCAGTGAACTCCAGCTACAAGGGTTTGTTTTCTTCGCCAGCATCCACAAATAACTCCTCAGTTTTAATGAGATTTTTCTACGTTTACCATACACCCAATTAGGGAGCATTTCCTCTCCCTGTTCTTTACAATGTGGGGAAGATTTAGGCAGAGAAGCCCAAAGGAAAGGGGCTGATAGAGCTGGTAGTGCTGCAGAAAAGAGCAGCATTTAATATATACAGTGGAGCTGCATTTTATATAGGCTGCTCTGGCATGAGACAATGACTTTTGCAGCAGCCTCCTGGAATTAATTGTGTGGCTGTGGAGCTGAAGTTTAACCCAGGGTAGTTTGGTGAGGAAGGAGAGGTCAGTGCCACTGGGAGTGAGAGCTCTCCCTCACAAAAAGTGAGATTTGAAGCTAATTAGGCTAATGGTAGTAATGAAACCACTGTGTTTGAGAGAGCAAAAGAGCAAATGTACCCCAGAGGTGAATCTGGGCAGGGGGGTGACACAGGACACTCCTCAGGGGTCTGTAACTGGTGGGTGTGGATGAAGGCTACCTGCAAGGCTCAGAGTATTTAGGCAGAATGAGCAACATTTACATAAAAAAACCTGGTTTCAGTCACTGCTTGCATTTTCTACATCTTCAAAATCTGTGGCTTTCCCCCCAAAGTTTTCACCCAGTCTCTCACTGGGGAGTTCTGAGTGTCTCCAGCACACCACACAGCATAAGAGAGCATCAAAACATCTTCAGTTATTTCAGGAGGAACAATTATCAGCTCTTAACGATTTTAGAATGGATTTCCACCAGAAAGTGAGCACAGCGGGCTGTGTACCAGCACTGCACACCTGACAGGTCACCTGTGCTTGTGACAAAGCCATCAGTGGGCTTTGCTTTATCAAACATTTAACACACCAGGCAAGTGTTTGCAGGACCTACCTCAGCTCCATGCCAGCTCCTCACATTTGGCACTGGATGCTAAAATCTCTTGCAACAACGTGTTCCAAATTCTTGATCCCACTGTGCTCTCCCCAGGAGAAAAATGGAGATTACAGAACCTTGTCTTCCACAGTACTAATACCAACTTAGAGATGAAAGAAAAGAGGGACAGGTAACAAGGGTGAATCTTTTTCACTCTCTGATTAAATCAACTCTTTACTCAGACAAGAGTCCTTGCTTCTCCTGAGCTCTATTTTAAAGCCTGAGTTCAAATACAATATCAAATGGTGTTTCCTTTACTCTCCTGAAGGAGAGATCAGTAGAAATGGTGTGGTGGTGAGCAGGCAACACCATCTAGCTGAGGAAATTTGTGTCTGAGACAAGTTTATACCCATTAAAAGCATAACAGGCAGCAGAAAATACAGAAAAGGGCAGACACAAAGCCAAGGCATTAAAAGCAAAGAACAGCTTGTCTCCCTCCAGACCCAGGACATTTTTAAATCTTCTTTTACCTGAATTCTCCAATCAGGTATCTGGATGATTAAAGAGGCACCTGTGAGGGCAAAGTTTTCTATTCATTAACAAACTTAGTTGTAAGTGAAACACACTTGGACACAGCAGGAAAACATCCTGATCTCAACACAACACTCACCCATACAAGATGAAGCCTTTGGGATGAATTTGGGTAAATAACTCAGCCCTTTCCAAAAATTCATGACGTAGCTGGCAGCTCAGAGATCTTTTGTATCCTCTGTTACAAAGGCCAGCCTTGTCACCTTGCACCACTTTGGCACCAGATCTCCTTTATCCAGTTCTACCCAAAAAGACAACAAATCATTCTGGAGGAACCTCCCCCTCTCTCATTTTCCCATAAAATTACTGTATTATTTAGGCCAAGTTATGAAACCTCTTTTATTTCTGAAACCTCCTCCATCCTGATGGTAATAGACCAAGGATGTTGACATTAATTTTATCATTTTCCACTGAGCTGGCACCCCCAGGATGCTGCAATTCCCACACTGGAAATGCACTTCAGTGAACTTCCTATAATGAAAACTTCATTAGAAAATTTAGACTTCAATTAAAATGCGAAACAGCCAGAGTTAAAATACCATTTGTGGTGAAACTGTTCTGCTAAATGCAAGAATCCAAGACACTAAACAGAATGGATCTAGTTATTACATCGAGTTTTATCTGTTTTTCTGATCAGTACTAAATGCCATTTGAAACGAAAACTCCCCATATATCTGGTGCAATATCAAGCTGAAACATTAGTTGATTATTATTTTCTCTTTACAATTTTTAAGGAGTCCTAAAGATTTATGTGAGTAACTTGTGTTTTGTGCTGACAGCAATTTTGCATTGCACTTTCTTACTCCTGTGATTTGCTTAATTTGGTTTTATATTTGCAAGTCCTCGAACATAACTTGCCCTGATTAAAGAAGGAAGAAAATCCTCCCCTCAAACCCAGACTTAATTTCTCAAATTGTGCTCTGATTACCCTTTTAGTCAGAATTCTACTGGCAAATTTCTGCCAGAATGTTTTTTCTCATGTTCCCACACTGAGACAACTTTTAACTTACAGTCAAGACAATTTGAATTCAAAATGTTGAGATAATCAAAAGAACCAGGCAGTTGGGGGTATAAGAAATAATTCAGTGTCATCAGTTTTACACTGGGTTTCTTTTGCTGAAGCTGTAAATATTCAAAGCAGGTGAACAAATAATTTATGGGCCATTTGGGCAGCCCATGGAGCAGCTCTGCCCCAGGGGAGCCCCGAGGCGTTTTGCCTGGAGCTCCACAGGTACAGACAGGAGCATACAAATTGTTCCTCCTTGCTGAGACAGGGAACAGATAACCTGGGGAGCCTCCAGCTGCTCACACAGGAAAGTTTTCAGCATGAGATGCATCCCTGCCCACTGATGCACATCCACGCTCAGGGAGTTTTGTGTGTGTTCCTTCCAAGGAGAAAGAGTGACCCCAGACGAGAGCAACCTTGGGAATTTCCTTTCTGCATTGTTTGCCTTGGGATTTCTTGAGGTGGGAAAACTTTTTGCACTTCCACGGCACAGAAGGCCCAACAAAATTCCATCATCCGCAGGTTTTAGCCTCTAATTTTGTCATGACCACGGATTTTCACAGCCTCTTTCCTAACTCCTCACACTGTCCATGCCCACCTGGCTGTAGGGTTTATCTGTTGTTGATAAAGATATTTAATCCCATCAGTTTGGATGGGAAATGGCAAACATTTCCACAGATGATAATGGGGTTTAATGGTGTGGCTGGGAGCTTTTACCACATCAGAGACAAACACTTCAGAAATGCTGCTGCAATTTCCTTCAGTACCATCAGGAGCTGCATCGGAGTTGTGTGAACACATCAGAGCTGAGGATGTGCACAATAGTTCTCTTCAATATGAAAAGCAAAGAGATTTTTTAAAAGCTTCGCAAAACTTTTGCTGAAATATTTCTGATTACCCTAACACAACATATGGGATGGTTCTCAGCTTTTCCCTCGTACCTGAAGCTTCTTTAGATCTCCTTATAAAAACCTTCTCAACACCTTTTTTTTCACCCAGAAACTTGATCCCATTTCTGATTTAAAAGCATAAATTTCAATCAATAAAACTCCCAAATCTCTGGTTTTAATATATATTAAGTCACTACACCATAAACTGAATTTATTGCACAAAAATAAATAGATCAATCTGCATTGCACCTTAATTTCACAGTTTGTAAAGTATATTCCCCAAACCACCTGCAAGACACAAGGCATTGTTATTTGCTTACCTTCTTCTTGTTCTACCTTAAACTCTTAATTAAGAAAAAAAAAATAAATCAGGGCCAATTATCCTGCATGACACTGTAATGTTCCACTTTTTACTTTTCCCTCCCTAAGGATGGGCACAAGAAGAGTCTCCACAGCTGGGGAGGGTTGGAGGGAGCTCCTGCAGAGCCACAGTGCCAGTCTGGGTGTCCCAGTGTCCCCAGTGCCCCCAGTGCCCCAGGGAGCAGGGACCAGCACCAAACCCAGCCCCTTTCAGCAGCACCCCAGAGCGTGGCCATTGCAGTAACCCCAAAAGATTTGTCCTTTTAAAAGGACAGATGGCACAGAACCCTGGAATGGGTTGGGTTGGAGCCTTTGAAGCTCATCCAGTCCAACCCTGGGCAGGAGTACAAACCCTGCAGCCCTGAGAAACCAGAGGGACTCAGAAATGTCTTAAGAGTTTTGGGGTTTCTCCTTTTTTTTTTTTTTTTAATCAACAGATAAATTATGATTATTCCTTTATTTAGCTTTGTGTAGCAGCCACTTTCCTAAAATGACGGGAGGAGATGCCTCTTCCAGCAAACCCACCTTAGGCTGTCCTACACCATCCCCAAAGCTTTAACTCCTCAATAATCTTTAAACATGGAAACAGAATGACAGACTCCAACCAAACACACAAGAGCAATCAACATTTAACTGTGTGGACTGACCACGCAGAGGAGAATCCATTTTGTCTGTGTTTTCTGTGTTTTTCCCCTGGAAGCACTGGAGCAGCCGTGTGACAGCAGCATTCCAGATGGCTGTGGAGATGTCCCTCCACGTCCTGCAGCAGAACGCTGCTGTGACACACACACATGTGCTCCTGCAGGGTGACACATCCCCCAGAACGGAAGGAGAAGAAAAGCAAATCTCACTTACAAAGGAGGCTCAGCTTAGGAGGCAATTTGAAAGATTAGAATGAGGAAACATGTCATCGACAAGGCTGGTAATTAGAAATGATTTATTGCCTTCCCTTGTTAAGCCTATTATTAAGACAGAATATTCTCCTACTCCTACTGCTCCTAACGTATATAAAACCTCAATTATTTACGTCTTCTGTTCCTTACAAAAACTGCAGGACAACTGTTTTAGTAACTTCCACTTAACGGAGAATCAAAGCACTGCTAGCTGCATTTGCTCACTAAAAATCTTTCATGAAGCCAGCAAGTCCAACGAATATGAGAAACTCAACTTTATTCCCCAGTGAAAAGCAATCAGCTGCTCTCTCTGTGTCTGCATTTTCTGTGCTACCAAAGAAAAGTGTTTCCCAAAATGACTGTGCATCTCAGCACGCTTTGCCTGCAAAGCTTAATTTTTCCTGACACTTGTCCCAGGGTAAATTTTTCAAAAGAGGTTGCCTTAATTTTAAAATTGACTTTTAATGATACTCATATTTCAAAGGGCTGGATTTTAAATATACTGATTTTTTTTTTTTTTGGTGCCACTTGGGCAAATTCATGAAAGGACACAAGCCACAGGACTTCTTTTAAAAAAAGGAAAAAGCTCAAACCCAACCAGAACCAAACACCACAATTCCCTGGCTCTATGCATCACTGTCCTTAACTCACCACACAGCAGAGGCCCCTTGTGTAAAGACCTCATAACACCCTCATAAATTAGGAGGTTTTTTCCTCAGCTAGAAAGAAAAAAAAAAAAAAAAAAAAAAGGAAAAGCTGGGGGAGATCATCTCACTTCCATTTATTTGGCTGCTCAGTAGTTAGGTCAGTCAGAGGCACAGGAATATCTATATCCAATTCCTTACCCAAAAGAGATTCGAGTCTATATCATTGCTTTTTGACAGGTTTTAACCTCTCGGTCCCAAGCAGCTGAAGCTTGTTCTGGTGTAAGAGCAGCTGTCAAAGCCAAGCAATTTTACAAGAAATGATTAAATGCTCGGTAGGTTAAAATCAGAGAGCAGACACAAGCAGAATTCTCCAGCACCCCTTCCACGAGGCTTTCATTAGTGGTGACACCCATACTGAAAGCCAGTAAATATTAAATGCTTACCTGAAAACCTCTCCCACCGCCCCTAAGACTTCCTGGGACTGAGTTCAGCACTGTTTTCCTCCAGCTTGTGTCAGCACAATTCCACCAATTCCACGTGAACCCAGCTCAGAGCTGTTTTCTCCAGGAGTCCCCTGACAGCTCCATCAGCACAAAGACAGGTATTTTCCACTTCTGCACTGAGCAACTCCTCTGCTTTCTGAGCAGCAGCCTCGCAGCCCTGCCAGCTCCTTGAAACACAAACCGTGGCATGCCACACACCCAAGCTGTGCCCAGGGTCTGCTCCATAATTGAGGTGTTTGCCTCAAATCAGCTGAACAAGAAATGTTTCCTGTTATTGACCTGCCAGTCCTTCCCGCTGAAATTTCCCCGTGCTCCCAGTTCACTGGGCTGCAATAAAACAGTGCTGGTAGTGAAAGGCCTGACAGCACATCTGAACACACTTTCTTTGTTTAGGAAAGCTGGTGTGGATGGAAAAGAACAAATCACCCCTTGGGACCAGATCAAAGAGCACCAAAAGCTCATCATTTTTTCAATCATGAAGCCATGCTAATTAAAGAATTACTGCCTTTGCCTACAGGCCCTGGATCCCTGGTCTTGCTTTTTGGGGTAGATGATGTGCATTTTATCCTCCATGCATGATTATCATACGTAACATTTATGTTAAACTTCCTTCAGTGCCATCTCTTCCCAATTCATCACTTCTCAATGAAGTGGGATCTCTTCCCATTTCATGACCCTGCCAGAGACCACACCCCACTCTCCCCATGAATCCTCTCACCTTCCCCACTTACAAACATCCCTACAAAACCATCAGGGATGAGGCAGCTCCACCAGAAATGCAGTGTGGGGTCAGCACGAGACAGCACCACCAGGACCGTCCCTTTCTGTGGAGTTTCCATGGATGGCCAGGGCTGGGAAATCCCCTCAGGTGGGGAAAATCCCCTCTGTCCTTCTTGGCATGTGACAGTCCCCAAGGAGAGCTGGAGAAATGTGAGCTGCAGTAAATCTGCTCCTCACCATCTGTACCTCACTGCTGAAACGATCCCAGGAGGATCAAAACCAGTGAGGAATTTAGGAATTTTAAACCTCCTTGTTGTTCCTTACCCTACACAAACCCTTTCTATGTCACCTTTCCCACATTGATGATTTGATGATGCACTCAAGGCTTGGCAAGAAAACATCCCATAATATTTAAATAATGTTTAAACTAGTACCTACTAAAATTAAGAAGTAAACATTTCTGTTTCACTCTGCTCCACAGGCAAATGTATATTTTCATAGAGAAGCCAATTATTTTAAATTTGCAGACATAAAAGCATTTTACAAATCATACCTCTGTACCCAGCAATTAATTCTAGGTACATGTCTGTGCTCATGCACTACAATTATACACTAATAAAAGATAATTATCCCAGTTTCAAGTGTCAGAAGGTTGCATTTCTCTTTTCCAACCTAAAACATGCTTTGTTTTTAAATGTAAGGCTCTCAATGGTAATTTAAGATGATCTAAACTCATTTCTGGGCTATCCTGCACCAATAATTTTGTTCTGCAGAAATGTTGGGATAGGAACACGTGTATTTTTCTATCCCATGCTGCTGCAGGCTTACATTTTTCTAGTTTTTATAAAATACCCTTCTATGGTTTTTATGATTTCACAGTGCAGAGGTGAGAGAGATGCTGGCCTGAATTGTTGATCAATGAGGGTCAATCAATATGAAAGTTTTAGGTTTATAAAGCTCATGGGAAGAGCAGGATTCACAACTGAACTTGTGTCTCAACCCTGTAAAACTCTAATTAGGATTCCTCACAAGACTTTGATGAGCTTAAGTGACAAAAAAAGTCTAGACTAGTTTAATATTACTAGACAGAAATATGAAATATTAGTAAAACTTTCTGCAAGCAGTTAGCACATGATACTGCAGGTTGAATCCTTATGAAGCCAAAGAAGGACATTATACCAATATCTGACAGTGTGATTTACCTAACTGTGATCAGTGAGCAAGGATGAGGCATTAAAGGGTTTGTGTCTTGAATTAAGGCACTCATTGGACAGAGTAACTCGAATTTACAGGGATTTTCTTGAGAATTTCACAGCTGTATCCATATCCCTCGTGCCAGTCCTCGGGAGCAGCCAGGTTCAGGGTCTGGAGCAGAGCACAGCTGCTCTGCAGGTGGAACTCCTGGGTTTGGGAAGGCTTCTGCCCATTGCTGAGGTCTTTTCAGGGAGTTTGGGTGCATTGACTGACCTGTGGTCAAGAGAGAATTTCTCAGGCATCAGAGAAAGCAAGTCAGACTTCCCCATGCATTGCTCTGGGGGAAGACATTCCAGACAATTCCCGATCTCTGTGCCTGTTGCTATTGCAGCCTGTTTACTTGCAGGGATGTCCTTGAGGGCGTGTTGGCCTGAATGGCCAATCACACTCATTGTGCCAGAACACTGTAAAATAAAAAGGATGTGCCTTTTAATAAACTTTTGCTGTATGCCCTCTGAGAAGAATGGAGTTTTCCCAGTCATTATTTCAGCCCTCCCAAATATGATAAAGACACTGACCCCCTGCATGAGGGCTTACCCCAACCCCATCCTGGATGAAGGGATGCAGTTCCAGCAGCACACCCTGTGCTGGACAATGCAGCAATTCCTGCTCTTTGAATGGCCAATCACATTCATTGTGTCACAACACTGTAAAATAAAAAGGATGTGCCTTTTAATAAACTTTTGCTGTATGCCCTTCGAGAAGAATGGAGTTTTCTGTGTTGTTATTTCAGCCCTCCCAAATATGATAAAGACACTGACCCCCTGCACGAGGGCTTACTCCAACCCCAGCCTGGATGAAGGGATGCGGTTCCAGCAGCACACCCTGTGCTGGACAATGCAGCAATTCCTGCTGTTTGAGTTTCCAGCACTGGCAGCTCTGAGCCATCACTGCCAGGCTGCCTCCTCCCCTGGGTGGGGGGTCAGTGGTGGCTCAGAGTCCCCTCTCCCTGACAAATGACAACTGCTCGAGATTTGATGTTCCTCCTGCTCATTTTCTTTCATAGGTGGCTCTATTCCCAGCGCTCTGATGTGATTCAGCCTCACAGCCAGGCTGTTTATATTTCTCCTGGAGATTGCAATTATATTTCTAAACTATTCTTTGTGTTGCTGCGAGGATCAAACAAAAGGAGGGGAAAAAAATGTTAACGTTTCAATGAAGGAAATTTCCATAATATGTGGTGGCTGTCACAATCTTGCTGATAGAAATAATTACTCCTCCTGATGTAACTACACTGAACCACTGAGAAATGGGGATAAAAACTGTTACCCATCTGTGCAAAGCTCTTTCATACATGCATATGGAAGAAGAGCTGAATGCAGAGATTAAAATGCTCTGGGATGTGCAGCAGGACACAGATCCCAAGGTGACAGGCACTTCTTACCTCAGGCCCTGGGAGGGGGGAGGAATTACCTCTCCATTTTTAACAGCTACAAAGTCTGCTGGTGATTTGGGATAACTTTGTGCTCAGCCTCCACGTGATCCACTAGATTATGCATGCAAATCCCCAGTTTTGGCTGATAAACTGAAACAAAAGCACACTCTGCTGCAGCACGAGCTAATGGTATTTTTCTGAGTGAGAGAAACCCACATTCTCTGCAGACAGCACACGCTGTTTGCAGATAAACCACTGAGAGGCCGCACTGGTGAGCAGGAGAACAAATCAGAAATTAAAGAACATTTCCAGGGGTGCTGGGGTTCTGCTCTCACCCAGACACAGCCAGAGGACAGCTCAGTTCATCACCAGGTGCCCCTCTCTGATCACCTCAGGATGTGACTCGTACAAGCTGCAGAGTTCAGCGTGGTTGGAGGCACCTGGGCATGGCTGGATTTGCTGTCTCAGGCTCTTGTGAAGGTTTCAGCAGCAAACCTGGAAGCAAAGCAGAGAAGCAAAGAGGCAGCAGCTCCCACAGAGCCCCTGAGCAAAGCTGAATGTGGGAAATGAGTTAGAAGTCAGAAAACACAGCTGAGTCTCTGTGGGCATGCAAGGGGTGACACGCAGACATCCCAGCACGGCAAAAATGGGAGTAGGGAGTTAGTGGTGATTGAATCAGAGAATCAAGAGAGTGGTTTGAGTGGGAAGGGGTATAAAAATGCACTTGTTGCAGTTCCCCATGGGCAGGGACACCTTCCACTAGGCCAGGCTGGTGACCTGTTCCCTTTCCACGACCTAAGGCAAGGTACAGGTACAGGTACAGGTACACTGCTCTGTAACAGTACTGCCAAATTAGAAAGTGTCCCCAAAGTCAGAAAAATTCCACATTGCCAACTCCACAGAGGCACAGGCAGTCTGCTGAGGAAACTCCTGCACTGACCCACCTGAGCTAAATCACCTTCCCTGCCTGGTGACAACCAGAATCCACCAGCACAGCCCAAAACCGGTGGATTTGCAGCCCCTGCCAGCAGCCACGGAGCCCTCACACCACACCAGACCCCTCCACACCCACACCAGCACAGACTGGAGCCTTTATTTTATTTTCCCTGTGTTTCAGGCTCTGTGCTGCCCAGGGTGCAGCTGTGAGCTCACACTCAGGCTCACTCAGCTCTGCACACAGCAGGGACACAAAACAAATCCTTCTCCTGCTGCACACCAAGGACAGCTGGGACAAGGGTTCAGCCCCAAAGCACAAACAAGGGGGGCTGAGGGAGGAACAAGAAGGATGGGACTGCATCACCTGGGGCTGCAATGGGACAATTCAACCCCAAAATGCAAATGGACCAAAACTGATCCAAGTGTGAGACCTGGTGACCCTTTGTCCATTTTGTGCCCATTTTGGGTCCATTTTGGGCCCATTTTGGGTCCACCTTGGGTGCAGCCCTGGCCAGGCTCTTGTCCTGCCCAAGGTGGACCCTAAAGGCCTTTCAATAAATCTCTGCTTTATTCTCCAGCTCTGTTCCAGCTCAGCCTGCCCAAGGCAGCAGGACAGCCTCCAAACACCTTCCAGCAGCAGAGAAGATCCATCCTCCTCCTCCTTGAAGTTGAATATTCAGTTTAGACTGGTAAAACCAGCAGTTATTCTTAAGTCTTTTAAAATAATAGCTGTTTAAATTAGTCCTCAGTGTATTTTTTTTCACCTATTTCGGTAGATTTCACGGGCTTATGTTTTCTTACTTGTCATATGAAATATCACAATATTTAGAAATATGTTCATTATAAAATATGCACAAATCACTTTTCAAAGTGTTCTGGGTTCCTCTTATAATTGAAGAATTATAATAATTCATCTTATAATTGAAGAATTTAAGTGAAAATTATCCAATTAATAAAATTATTGTAAAAAACCACTACTACTACTACTACTACTAATTTGAAACATACCTCAAACTGGAACTACTCCTCTTAATTACTGCATCAAATATTTTTGTGTGAGATAAAATTATTGACCAGAATCATGAAACTTTTGAATTCTTTTGAAAATTCTGAATGAGGGAGCTTTGAGGAAGCAGAACCCTCCAGGGAGTTCTCCCACCTGAGAGGAGATCAGGAAATGGCAATAATTTATCCAAGCAGCTGTGGGTTTGGATAAACAGGGCCCGAATTCCAACATTTCTGTGTCTCTGGCAGATGAAAACTCAAGGAGAGATTGGGATTCAGAAACAATCCCTTAATTTCCTATAAATTAAAATGTAAAGAAAAGATGCAAAGGAACCTCCCCAGTTCATGACTGTAAAAGTGGATTTTTTTTTCTCTCATGGTGGGTTAAAAATTCACCACAAGCTCTGCTCTCAAAGTGGGAACTGTGCACAACAAAGAAGGAATTTCAAAAGTGGAATTTCCTCACCTGCCCTGCAGTTTTTCCCCGTGATCAGAGTCCCACATGGAGGCTCCTCCAGTGGAGTTTCCCCATCACAGCCAGCACGAGTTCCTCAGAGTGTGCAGGAGAAAACGATGACTTCAGTGACCCATTGGCTGGGTCATATTCCTTAAAGTATTCTGTAAAACAGGAATGTTACACCACCACTGATCCCCAGACTTTGGTCTGTGGCTGATTCACAGGTAAGGTTGCACTGCTGAAGGAAAACACAATAAGATATGAACATGACACCTGATTTAACTTCATGCTTTTTCCTTGGTTACTTTTTGATTTAAGGCACTTTTTTCATTCTTAACTAATTTCCAAGCAAATCTTTCAGCTTTTTTTGTTTTGTTTTGTTTTTTGGTTTTTGTTTTTTTGCTTTTTGTTTTTTTTGGTTTTTTGTGTATTTTTTGTTCTGGAACCAACCAAATATGGGCGCACTAAATTGTTTTGTTTACATTCAGCTCTGTAAATCTGAATCTCTTTTGATTATCTCAAAAATTCTCTTCTAAGAACAGGAAGATGGGGGCTATTTCCTCTTCATGGCTAACTGCTGTTGGAGTCCTGGAAACTTGGGATTTGGGGTTTTAGTGTACAGTAACACACAGGAGTTAAGGTGGAGGATTTGGGGTGTTGCCTTTGTCCTTCACTTTCTTCTTCCTCCTTCTGCTCGGGTTTGGGTGGTATTTTCAGGCTGGTCAGTGAAAGCCTGCATTGTGGACATTGAGTGGTCTTTAACTGGGTTATAAATAAAAATAACTTAGGTTTTTGCTTAAAGGTGCTTGAAACAAGTTAGAAGGAGCCATTCTTTTGCCTTCTTAGGGCTCCCATAATAAACATCCAAGACTGAACTGGACATCTGCATTTCCCGTGCATCTTAATCCTGGCCTTGGAGCTGGAAAGAGACAAGAACTTCATCAAACTAAAAATTCAGCAGTTTTGTACATCCCAAAGGGTTTTCCCTTCCCAGGGCAGGTCGGGGACCCTGTGGTGGCAGGAGGGAGCAGGGAGGCTCCAGCCCCATCCCTGAGCCCCTCGGTGCCACCGCAGCCCTGCAGCCTGGAGGATGCTGCCACCAAGAGTCCCCGAGCCAGAAGTGACTCTGTGACAGCTGCTGCCAGTGAGGACAATGAAAATTGGCAGGTTCAGCCGAGTATGAAGCATGACAAATTGCAGGGAAGGGAAGGGAAGGCAGCGCTGCACTCGATTGAGGAGTCAGATGACATTTGCAGGGAAGCTTGTGGGAATTCTCCAGACAGTCGACAAGATGTGCTAAATGTTATTTGCATTAGAACAAATCATAAGGTATCGACTGCAAAATCATTTCCCTTTAATGAAGACTCGGAGGGAAAAAAATTATCAGAGTCAATTAGGAGGCTGAAACTACAAATGTGTTGTGCTTTACATATCTCTGAAGCATGAAGGAGCCAATAAAGTGCATTTAATAAAAATGAGCAACAAAATCGCTGCAGCTCGTGGGGCTTAGGAGGCTTTCCCTCCTCTCCTTCCATCTACACTTCCCAAAAACATGTTATTCTGCATGAAAAGAGAGATCCCACACAGATCTGTTGTTTCTTACCACTGGAGTGGAATTGTCACTTCATCTCTTCTCACAGAACAGCCCAACTGCACCAGTGCCTCACAAACCCAGGGCTCAAACCACGACCTACATTTGCTCAGCACCAACAGGAGGGGTCCTTTTATTTATGACAGATGGGGGAAGGAGGGGGTCTTTTACTAAATTTAGTTCTTTCACTGAATGGGTTTTGTTTTGTCTGTTGGACACATTTTCTCCTTTCACAATATTTGGTTTCAGCTGCTCTGGAATCTGAGTGCATTTCTGGTTTTTTCATTGCACTGCTGTCAGGTGACAAGTGGGGAAAAAACACAACAAACATTTTTAAGTGCTACCTGCCAGCCTAAAAGAACTCTGCAAACTGATATTGAAGAAGGATTAATTTTCCTCCAAACCACTTTCAGTAGTACTTAAACAGTGCTTTTCACATCCCCAACAGAAAACAGAATGCAGCTGAATTTCCACTTGCATTCTAGAAGCAGTAACAACTTTATGCTGCTTCTTCACGATTCACTAAAAGGTGCTATCTAAAAATTACCTTTTTATTCTTATCAATTTGACTGTCAGGTAACTTACCTGGAGAGAAACAAGAGAAACAGCGTGGGCCACCCACAGACATCCCTTATCTCCAGAGCTGGTGCTGCTTTGATAAGCCCAGGGGGTGACGAGGTGTTCCAGAAGTGTCTGGAAGAAATCCTGGGCAGGGAGGGAGGGAGGTGGGACCAGAGGAACCCTTTGGTCCCTCCAGGCTGACCCCTCCTGTGGTTCTGTGACAACTCTGCTGCATTCTGTCCCATCCCTTGGCCCCTCCGTGGCAAGCAGTGACAATTACAGCACACAAAGTGACATTTTTAATTAGGTACCACACTTCTCTGAGCCGAGCCAGTGACCCAGAACACCTCAGTGACAAGCGTGGCATTTTATTGCAACCTGAAACGAGGTGAAAAACATGACTCTTAATTTAAATTGCCTGGGTTTTTTTCCCTATTAGGTAAATTTTTATACAGCTAGCTCTGAGGGATGGAGGGTACACAAAGGAAAAAACAGATTGGGAGGGTTTTTTCCTTCTCTTTCGTATTTTATAATAAAATAACTTAACGTTATTAAAGACCCATTCCAGCATTTCTTTCCTCACAAGTTTCCCACCATCCAGTTGAGTCACAGCACCTTCATCATGCTGAACAGGAGGTTTTATTCCAATACCTCAGAGCAGGGGGTTTGAGCTGCTTTATAAAACCCTCAGATACTTCCACATTCCTGTGGCAGAGCAGGAAAATAACAACAGGATTGCAAGAGAATTAAACCAACCCTGGTGAGAGCTGGGTGCCAGGGAAGGTGATAAAACCCCCCTGAACATCTCTTCTTGGTCACACAGACACAGTTCCAGACCTTACACTCTCCAAAGAAGCTGGATCCAAACAAAGGAGGGGAAAAAAAAACCAAAAAAAAAGCTTAGAATCAAGACAATAAATGTTATATCTGTTGTAATTCCCCACTTTTCAATCTCAATTAAAATAGAAGCTCAGCACAACCAAACTCAGGTGGTTTCATATCCAATGTCTGACTGCTGTGGGTGGAGGCAGGAATTGTCTCAGGCTGGACAGAAGCAGGACATGGGAAAATCAATGGGAAAAATCCTTTCTTAGGAGTTTTCAACAACCTTAAGGGTTTGAGAACACGATGTGGACACTAATTATACATTAGGAACACTGCAGAAGAGACTTTCGTGAAAGCAGCCCACACAACAGGCTGTGTTGGCAGCAAAAAGAGAAAAAAAAAAATCATAAATCAGTAAATGTTTAACAAATTTTCATCCACCTTTCCACTCCTCACGTACAAATACTGCTGTTTCCCCCAGAGATTTAGGCATCTGCAAGCTCTGCTGCACATGAGGGAAAAAAAATATAGAGCAAGACAGTCAATATTTTTGATAAAAGAGAGTTAAAAGGGAAATCTGAAATCCCTGATGTTGTCCTCCATGTCAAAAAGGAATACTTTTATCTTCCTGGAAAGATTACAACAACAAAAAGAAAACATTCTCAGTCCTGATTTCTCAGGACTTTCAAAGATAAGGTGGTGAAAAATAAACTTTTGGTAAGATGTAGGAAAAAGGTCTTTGCTGTGTGTCTGCACTCATCTGCTGCTCAGCAGTTGCTAGAAAACACTCAAGGTTTCAATTAATTATTTGTTTCTTACTGGGATGGGAATGAGCTGCAAACTCTGCCTGGGTCACTGAAATCTGGGTGAAATCTCTGTTCAGAGCTGGAAGTGACGGTGGGAGGGGACCTGAGCATCCTCTGCTGAGTGAATCCTGCACTGGGAGAGAGGAACAAATCCCTCATCACCCCCTGCCCTCAGGGACAAGGTTTGTCACTCATCTGTCACTCATCTTTGATCACTCATTATTTTCTTGGGATTTTCCTTCCCCAGTTTTTCCTCTGCCTTAAACCACTGAATTTCCAGGCAAAGCTGTGGAAACCAGGGTAACTGTTGTGACAAAAAATGGAGTTTAAACCCAGCAGATGGCTGTGAAAGAACAGTTACACCTTCCCGTGGAGTAAAAGCACAACAGAGTGATTTCAGGCTTCTCAATTCAAACGAGGAATGGGGTTTTCTTGAGAAAAACTAAAAATAAAATACTCTTAAAACTCACTTGTTCCTTCCACCCCTTCTTTTTCTTGACAAATCAAAGTCCTTGTGTTATCATCTCCATCCCTGGAAGTGTCCAAAGCTGGGCTGGACAGGGCTTGGAGATACCTGGGGTATGGGAGGTGTCCCTGCCCGTGACAAGGGCTGGCACTGGATGATCTAAAACTCCCCTTCCAACCCAAATCATTCTGTGATTTTATCAAGCATCCTCCTCTCTTTGATCAAAAAACCACAAAGAAACATTCCTCCCAATAGAAAAAAAATGAGGAATAGCAAAAAAACCCCAAACCCCAAAACCCAACCAAATAGGAAAAGAAATCCCCAATTGTGGGTTGTTTTTCTCCTCTCACCCTCCAGCTCCTGAGGCTTTGCAGGGTCACAACCTGCCTGGGTATGGAAATTCAAAACCAGCACTCCAGGGAAGGAGCTGAAGGGGAGGAAGGAGCATTTGGACTTCAGCAGCAGATCCAAACTCCCTGGAGCTCTGTGCCCTTTGGGGTTCCCTCCCATCTTGGAACCCCAAATGAAAACTGGGGGTTGCTCAGCTTTTACCCCGCAGTTCAGCTGGATTTAAGGCTTGCTTTTTATTTTTGTGGCAGGAAAATAGAAGGGACAACACGTGCGAGGCTCCTCTGTGCCATCACGAGTGATGTGTGCTGGTTTGGGGAGGGCTGTGCTCAGGGGAGGGGAAATTTCATTTTTCTGTGTGGCAGGCTCGAGGGGGAACCACCAGAACCCAGGTCCAGCTGGGGGGTTTTTAACTCAGCTGCAGTTTTATTTAAATTAGCTTCAAAAACTAAAACTCTTCAAGGATAAACACCCCGATCATGAGTTTCCAGCACAATCACAGCCATGCACACAAGGAAGCACTCCAAGGTCAAAACACAGAAAGAAAACTTTCCTCAATCCCAGCATGTCCTCTCAGTTTAGAAATTCCCTCTCATTTTAGTGACCCTCATCTGTTCTACCTCCTTTTCTTAGACTAAGTTCCAAATGTACAAAAACTTGGCAATGATCCTCCGGTGCCTCAAAATTCCCAAGGAACAAATTTGTCACAGACCCACCACTCACTCAATCTAGACCTTGGAACTTCTGAATTCCTGGGGAATTCTCACACACCTACAGCTTCATCCAAAGGAAAAAGCTAGGCCCATTCCCACTCATAAATTTTGCATTTTTAACTCTAAAACTCTAAATACCTTAGAACACCAAGCAGCACAACAGCACCTTGAGAAGGGGATGTGAAACTGCCAATCCACAAACACTGGAATGTCACAAATATTAAAATGAAAATCGAATACACAAAAAATCTGCTGTAAATCTGAGGAGGAAACAACCCCACAGAGTTTGAAACAATTTTGATATTCCCTTTCAAGAATTTGAATTGATGGAATCGAGGTCAAAAAAATGATGGAACTGAAGTCAAACTTCAATTTTACAGGCTCAATATGTTGCAATTTCTTCTGAAGTTTTCAAGACAAGGACTTCAATTTTTTTAACTAAAAACAATCTCATCTGTCAACTGCACAAAATATTTTTTCAAGATGGTTGACTGGAGAAACAAATCAGAATAAAGTGGCTGTCATCAGTAAATCAGCTTTGACAGAGCAGCACACACCACCAATTTTCATGGGAAATACCTGTTAAATTCCCTTCTCTCAGGAACTGTTTTTCTCAGGGAAGAAAAGTGGCCAAGGTAAGAGAAGTAATTGATGTATTATCCATGATTATCTTTCATTATTTTCATCCTTGCTTAACACGCCTCTCCTTGCTGCTGCTCAGAGTGATTCAAACCACACACAAATCATCTCTGCCTCCCCCCAGACACCAATCCCGATAAAAACAGGATTTTCCAGCAACAGAATATCAGGGAGAAAAATCTCAATAGCCATCAACCACTCGAAGCATGGCACCTCTGCAAATAAGATGTTTAACAGCAAGGTTTCTGCTGTTCTGCACAATCCTGGAGTAAATGTGAAATGTATTTATCGATTCTGCAGTCGACGAGCCAAAGTCGCGGTTCCAACAGAAGGTGCTCAAAGAAAAATATATTAACAAAGGAAAATACAGCAGATGTTTATATTTACTTCATTTCTGAAGGGCAGCACTGCGGACACGGGGCACTGCTGGTTGACTTTTAATTGCACCTTATTAAAAATGTTACCACTGACATAAATATCCCTGCCAGTGTTGTCGTTTAACACAGCAGCACAGCTCTGCCTGCTCTGGTGACACTGCAAAACTCAACAGAGAAAGGCTCCAGCAAAGCCAAAACCACAATTCTAAAACCCAAAAAGAACCTGCCATTTCATCAGTTCAGAGTCTAGCAGATGACAGAGCATAATTTAAATTTTTTCTTAAAAAAAATCTACAAGCTGTTTTGCTTTTAGCATCTGTACATCTCACTATGGCACTTCAGAAAACTTTAATTAATAGAAAAAAAATGCAATAGGTCCTCTATCTATTAAAAGCAAATATGAACTTTCTGTTTAGAGGTGTCTTATTTTAGATGAAGGAAAAGAAAAACAGCTCAACAGCTCCCAAACAACACCAAACCCACACTGACAGCCCTGGATGCTCCACTGGGGAAAAACTGGGAAAGGATTTCATCCTCCTACAGCACCGTGATTCCACCAGGTGCCAACATCAGGTACTCACCTTGCACAAAGAAATCACAATTAAAAATTAATAAATCAAAGAAAAAACCCCGTTCCTCATTGAAATATTGGTCAACCCATCAGAACCGGTACTTATAAAAGGATAAAGGAATATTTCTCTCATTGCCATTGTTTAAAACCCAATTATAACCAAGGATTTTCTATTTTCATTGTTCAACACAGACAAATTCTTTGTCTTTACTACATGTGCTAAACTTTACTTCATTTCCCAAAGATTAAAATCAGATATCAGCAAAAGAGTATTTCCTTTTTACCCCCATCACTGAGATCCCTAATCTCAGTCCCAAAGAAAGCTTTAGGAGCAGGGACAAATCCCTAAAATTTACCTTTAGGTTACCTCCAACACCAATCCAATGATTTGTGTCACATACAAATATTTCCTACAGCCATTTTCTTGCCTGGTTTGGAATTCTGATCTACAGCAGACCTGTCTGGGGCCAGCTCCAGCATTCAGGTGTAAATTGGGTTTTTTTGCTGGTCTGATTTTGCCCCTGCTCCTGGAGCTCAGGCAGATGTGGTGAATAATCCATTCCCTAATGACACAATTCAGGTTCCAGCTCAGTGCAGCCCAAGCACTGACTGTGCTCAGCTTGCTTTGAGGGCCAGCAGCCCTGCAAAACAATCCAACTCTCCATCTCTCAGAATAACAAAACCACCAGCAAGCTGAATGGTTCTCATTAAAAGAAACTTGAGTAAAAAGATTTTGTTCTGAATGGAGGCACTGCTCTCCTATGGACTTGTTTTCATGCCTTTTTTTCCCCTATTTAAAGAGAACTCACAATGCTCCCATTTTCTATTTCTTCCTGCAAAACAGATTCCCTGAAACTGAGCAACTGAAATAAAAATTAATTAAACATTGGACTAAAGTGAGATTATCAAGGTTTATAAATTCCTTCCTTCAGGATGGAGGCTTCTGTTCAAAAAAAATTTAAAGGAGAAAAACCCTATAACTACACAGCTTTTGTATTAAGCTACTTATCAAAAGCTTTTCAGAGAGGAAAATGATAATGTTAAATGAAACTCGTGGGTATAGTTTATTATTTTATGGAAAATTCAGAATGAAGAGCAGCAGCTGGGTCATGTGGAAGGGACTTGGTGTTCTCTGTGACACCATGAGAAATTCACCAAATGGAATGAGTTGAATTATTTTGGGGGAAAAGAGCAAGGTCTCGTGTGCTGGAGTTGTTCATCCCTGTTTTTCTCATTTGTACTCTCAGAGGCATCACCCATGCACAAGGTAAAAGCCCCAGCTGGGATCCCCCAGCCTCCAGTGGAGCACAGGCCACGAGATTCCCTGAACAAACTCTAAAACCCTCAGAAACCCAGTTTGCCTGAATTTATTTTCATGGACTTTGAGGAATGCAAACAGCAATTCAGTGATTGAGAAACACTAATTATTGCAAGAAACAGAAAGGGAAAATCTGCTGCCAGGTGCCCTGTTGGTGTAAAGATTCCAGTCAAAGCTCAGGTGGGGTTTGGGTATAAATTTCCACAGAATGGCCCAGCACACATCAAATTTCTGTCCAAGGTGTGACAGAGCAGGAAAACTCTGGAAACACAGTCGGACTGCCAAGATCTCAAACTACCAGAAATGGCAGCAAGATTTTATTTTAACTACCAACAAACCTACAAGGATCAGAGCCTTGCAAGGCACTAAAGTTCATCCTGCTGCCACACATCAAACCCACGAGTCAGGGTTTGCCAAGGAGGCAGCGCAGTGGAATTGCTGAGTGTTCTCAGATGTCACTGAAAGCATCCTCACACCCCCAGCTCCTCGAGTGCTGCGGGACTCAGGCCCTTGCTGTTTTATCTCTGTGCCTTCAAAGTCAGAACTCGGCTCAAAAAGGCAACAGGAGGTGAGATCCTGCCACCCATTGGCAATCAAAGGTCTGGAACTGCGGCAGTCAGCACAGTGCAAGACAGACACTGGGCTGGAGCTGGAGTCAGGGCAAGTGCCAGGAATTCCTGAGCTGAGAAAAGCTCCTGTCACTGTAATTGGAAGCAAAATGGGTCACAGAATAACCCAGGAAAAGCAGGAACTGAGTGCTGGGAGGTAGGTGGCAGGAAGAAGGCAGCCTGCTAAAATTTGGTCTGAACAAGAGCCTGGCACCTCCTCATCTCCCACAGAGTTCAATTCCTGATCCTTCTCCAAAGCCATGACAAGGTGCCCTGAGCAGACACAACACCAAGGTCAACAACAGAATTTAACTCCGTGTCCTGCTCTGAGCCCAGTGGGGAGGGCTCCTCTGAATAAAAGGTCCATGGCCTCCTTCCACATCAATGGCAAGGCTCTGGCTGAATTTTGGGCAAGCAAAAACAACCCTAAAAAGAACCCAAAACTCTGTGGCCCCTTTCTTTTATTACCTGCCCTACACCTCCTGGGAGTGAGCAGCAGCCAGGGCCTGCCTGAGGATTGGTTTGCCAAAGCTTCTTTGATAAATCCCAAAGATTTATTCCTCTCTCAGATCCACACCAGTCAGCAGTTTAGAAGGAAAAATTTGGTCCCTGCATTGGTGCCTAAATATCTCAAGGGTCTGCCAGCCCATTTTCCTGCACCGTGTCAGATCCTCCTGGTCTTTCAGGCTCCACTGAAATATTCCCAACACTGAACCAGTGGTGAAAGTCAAATGCCAAAAATGAACTGATTTATTTGCTCCCCTAAGAGGGGAGAAAAAACCTTCCTGGGTTTTTTGGAACGCAGGAAACAGCCCCAGGAGTTCAGTACTCAACCAGTGCAGCTTGCCCAAAACATCCCCTCTTTCAGAACCCCTCAGTGCCTGGCACTGCAGGGAATTCCCTCAAATGGGCACGTCCCTGTCAGGTGTCCCTGTCAGGTGTCCCTGTCTGGTGTCCCTGTCAGGTGTCCCTGTCAGGTGTCCCTGTCATGTCCCATTAAACAGATTTGGTCTGGATGTGTCTGAGCCAGTCCTCTCCTTCGTTCTCTTCCCAATTCTTTATCCCATCCCTGTATTCCAGCCACGGTCTGGTTCAGATCTCCTTGTTCAGCTCTGTCCCTCACACCCAGCTGCAATTCCCATCCCATGCCTTGACCTACTCCCATCTCCTTTAACCCAAATTTTGTAGAACTGCCAAAAAAATGGGGTTTATCTTTACCAAATTTCTTTTCCTGTGGCCATAATGACTAATTCTGTTCATAAACCCATTCTGAAAACAGCACCAACAGTCCCTGTTTATATTCCCCCAGATTTTATCCTGGAGACCACTCCTTTATGATCAACTAATTAAAAAAGGAAACACCAGAAACACACAATTCAGGGCAACATTTTAAACTTAGATTTAAAGAAACCATACATCCATGGACATAGATATTTCTTGTTTATCAACTGGGAAATTCTTCAATTACTTTTCTTTTCTTTCTTTGTATTTTGACATAAGTGAAACCCAGATACCTACACTATATATATATATATATATATATATATACTTTTATTTTTTTAAAAATGTGACACAGAATGTACATTGCTAACTACTTAAATCTGTAATCTTCCAGGCCCTGCAAAGCTGCTTCACCCTCATTATTCCAGGCTGAGATCTCCAGGTACTGTTCCTCCACCTAATTCCATCAGAATTTAGCTTGGCTCTCCCAGTGTAGAACTCAATTTCTCTGTGTCTCCTTTCTGAGCATGCAGATCAAATGAAGGCAGTCAGAATTGGAAGACTGTCACCCCCAGTGAAATCTGAATAAACTGGCAACATCTAAAAATGAGCTGGCACCTCACTGGGAAGCCTCAGAATATCTCACGTTGTGTAACGTGTCAGTGGAACAGACTTCCAGCTCCCCCTGACGCCAACCCCTGACCTCAGGGTGCATTTCAGGGCTCTGAAGCTGATTTGGGATGGATCCTTTGCTTCCCAATCTCACCCCACACGCTGCTCCCCCTCCTCAAGTCAGTAACATTCACAGTTCAGTTTTGCCTTCTATCCTCTCTGACCTTCTCTGCCAAAAACCCCTTTTTTATCTTTATGTTAAGACATGGGCAGTAATCTCTCTTGCTGCCATGTAACTTTAATGTGGATTGAACTGGATTCACTCCTGAAGAAAAAAAAAAAAACCAAAAAAAAAAACCCCAAGGAATAAGAGCCAAGATTCAGATGGAGGAAAAAAGCTTTCAAACCTTTTTATACTTGAACAGGCACAGATGTCTCACTTTCTTGTGTAGGTACAGAAATGATTAGAATTGATCAAGAAGTTCACAGTAAAGTTTTAAGAGACATGGATTTTAAACCAAAACATTCAGAAGCCTGTGTTTTGAAAACTGAAAAATGAAAAAGCCTAATCCAAAGCTTTCGCACATTATCTGATATTAAAGATTTTCTTTCTAAATCTGCTTCCAGTGGGGTCTCAGCAGATTCACCTGTAAATACAGAAGGGTTTGTGAAACAGCTGAAATATCTATTTTGAGCATAGCCACTTAATAGATCAGAGCCACACAAAAGGACATGCAGCTGGTTAAAAAGGAACAAAAACATCGCATTCTCAAGTAAAACCATTGCCCTGGTGCATCCTCTGACCACTAAGAGAATTTCCCTGCCATCTAAAATCTCCCTGGTGCAGCTGGAGTTCAGTGCCTGTCGCCCTCTGCCCTGGAAGGAAACCCAGAAGATTCTGCAACAACCTTTGACACCTTTGAGGGCCACTGAGACATTTTCCCTCTGCAGAACAATTACATCTGTGCAATGTACAATGAGAATGCTACAGTCAGTTATTGGCTCACAGAGGGAGATGCACAGCCCTTCTCATCCTTTCCCCACAGTTTTTGTTTAAAATAGAGGCTGAATCTCCCTGGTGCTGAGCAGATGAAGCCTCCTTGCCCTCCTTGTGGTTCTGGATTTTAGGTGCTGCCCGTGCCCTCAGTCCAGGAGGAGGCACATCCTCCCCCAGCCCACTGAGATGGACTCCAAATCCTTCCTTTACCTTCATTAAGCTCTGAGTGATGACTCAGCCAAGCCCTACCAGCAGTTTCAGAAAACACATCACAGGAGATCATTTTTATTCCCTGAAGTACATCACTGTTTTAATCTGGAGTTGTAATTGACTCCACTTTTAAAGGAGGTGATAAAACGCTCAGGGAGTTGTTGTGCTGCCTCCAGATAAGCAACCCTGGCAATATATAAGGGAGATATCCCAGCCAATGGCTGGGGGATGATTACAAACACATTAGAATGATCCTTTGCCACATGGGCCTGTAATTTTATTTTATGCTGTCTATGAACCTCTGAGCTGGGTGTTTGGGATCATCTCTGAGGGGCTGGTCCAGTGCAGAGCCCCAGGCAGGAGGGCAGCCTGGAACACACCAGGCAGGGCAAACAGGATTGATTCTGCAGCAGACAGGGCTGGGAAGGGCAGGGAGAGCAGGGCCAGAGTTGTTTCTGCTGGTGAGATAAGGCAGCACAGCTCCACACCCTTTTCAGCCTCGTGTTTGGTGACAGCAAAGATAAAAATCCCTCCAGGACTGGGATTCCTTCCAGGGCTTGAAGCTGCAGTGAAGGTCAAAAGCAACAAGGCCTCAGGCAGCTCCTTCCTCTGGAATTCAGAGGAGCCTTCACAGCCCCCAGAAACCAGGGAGGCTTTGGAACAGCAGGGGAAGCTCCTGGGCTGGGACATGAGACACAAACAGAGAAACGAAGGTTCCCCAATCCTGCCTAATCCATAACTGTGTCAGCTCCTGGGTCGGGGTGTCTGTGCTTGCTCCAGCACCTGCTGGACTGGAAACCTGCCCTTTGCATCACAGCCATGCAGAACTTAACCTTTATCTTCATCTTTTCCACGGATCACTGGGAAAACACTCAAAAATCAGCCATCATTTCAGTGCCTCGGAGAGAGCTCACCTCCTGCATCATTTGTCTTCTGGGAAGCAAAGATTAATTCCTTCAGGGGGAAAATACAACGTGGCCCAGGAAGGTGTGACCCCACTGCAGGAATATTTCCTCCTGAATGCTACCAATATCCAGAATCTCTGTTTATATGCATTAAATCACTTCCATGGCTGTGCAGGCTTCAGCTCCTCACTGGGGAGTTCAAACTGAGGATGTACAGATTAAAATGAAAAGTATTCCTGTTTATACTTCCATGCTTCTATGGCCATCAACTCACCTCAAAATCTGAGAGCTTCACCAAAGGCTCTGCTCTCTTGCCTCTCACTCAGTGGATGAATCAGGTTTTATCTACAAGGAACTCAATCACAGGAAGAAGAAGTTAGAGGTTCATTGTGTCCCAAAATCTCTTTGATTTTCCTACCAAGCCAGTCTCAGGCCCCACAGCTTGGCACAGCAGTTTCAGCAAATCAGAGCAGCAGAGAATTCTCCTGCATAAATAGTAAACAACACAGATATTGCTACAGTCATGGTAAACATCACTTGGACTTCTTATCACATCACACATCAAAGTCATCAATTACAGGCCACAGATTCCAAGCAAATGAGCCTTAATTAACACTGCTGCCTCCAAATTTCCTCATTCCTGAACATTCCCAGCTGCTAGGGGAAATTAATTAAGGCTTAAATCTTGTGGTTCTTTCTTTAGTACTTGTTGCATGGCAACATTCATTTTTATGTATGAGCTTCTCCCTCCAAATGACTTTATAATAGTCTTACCCAAAAGATGAGCTCTTAAACTCTTAAACACAGATATTTACACATCATGGTTTAGTTTCTTTTGGGTTTTTCACTGGTAGAACATGAATTATTCACTGATAAGGGGGGCTGTAATGTTCTGGTTGGTTCCACGCACCAGTAAAATCAGTCAGAGGATTTAACTGGTTTCTTTTAACAATCAGTTTCACAAGTGTGGAAAGAGTATTTGTTATTTCTAAAGGATATTTATTACATTTAAATTTAAGTTTTGATCAAGAGGCAGTTTCCAGAAAGAAACTGCAGCTGTGAACAATCCCATAGAAGACTTTTCCTTCCTGAATTATTGGTCAAGCTCCCCACGGGATGAAGCAGCCTGACCAAACCCAAACCACAACTAATACTGATCAATATTTTCACTGATTTCAGCCAGAACTTCCCAATAATAAAACAAACCCCAGAAGAAAAGCAGCACATTTCCAGAATAAAATTGTGTCTCATTGTGAATGAGCTCCAAAGAACTTAGTTCATGAACAACTACTAAGAGAAACAATCAGCACCACATTTTACAACATAAAGTCATAATCCACAAAGATTAGGATTTCTGATTAAAAAAATATATATTCTGAGCTTCAAAAAACAACAAAAAAAAGGTATTTCATAAGATATAAATTGAAATAAAATGGAAAGAATTATTAAAAATACACAAAGTTCAAACAAAAGGAAACTTTCCTAGCAGAGCAAGTGCAAACTTGGAGCTTTAACTCTGGCTCTGCAGCAAAAATGTCAAGGAACAACATCAAGATGACAGCAGAGTGTCCTTAAAGTTTTGTTCTCTTGTCACAGCCTCCTGTGAAATGTCAGTATTTTCTGACCTCACCTGAGATGTCTATGGACATGATTGAATACCATTTACTGCCAAAAAAAGATCACAGCAACATTTAAGAATGTGGGTTTAAAGTCTACAGCGATAATTACTAAAGTGTGGATTAATTAAATGAGGAGTTAAAATGAGGAATAAAAAAATTTATCAGTTATTAAATAAAAGCAATAAAATATTTTTATTAAAAGCACTCTACTCAAAATCTATGACCCAGCTTTATAAATAGATTTAAAAAATGATACTGAACTGATTTTACACCTTGAAATTCCGTAATTCAGACCTGGCCATGGATTTGATCTCAGATTTTCCATTCTTTGTTCTCTCATCACTAGAATTTATTAAGAGGCCCAGAATCTTCTCCAGGTGCTTTAAAGGTTTGAACAGCTCCTGTCCTTAGACCTTGAAGCTGTACCAAAACTTCCCTAACAAAGGCCTAAATATATTTCATCCTTTAACACAACATTGTATTCTTCTGTCTGGGAACCTCTGAGCACCAACACCAGAAATGTGATTGGAGTCATAAAAAATGCAATATTTCAAGGTAAAACAGATTCCACAAATCAAGGGAGGAATGCAGGGTGATGGAGCTCACAGGACCTTCACATCTGATTTTTGTCAGCATTCCCGGTGCTCCCAGACTCTCCTGGTGGAAGGGGGAATCCTCCTGCAGCTGCAGCCACTGTCCCCAGTTCTTCACTGGGAAGAACCTACTGGAAAAAAAACCTCAGAGAAGATGAGGCCAATCTCTCATGAAGGCTCCAAAAAAACCCCCATTGTCCTCAAAGAAAGTGCTGAATTAACAAACTTATCCCATTATCCTCTCATGACCTTAAGTCTTTTTTTTAAAGTATTTAAATTTTTTTTTGTCTATGTCAAAACAGCAGGAGATTTTACTTTGCCTAATCACTATTCCCTTAATATTTGAGTGAGCAGAAACTGTTTGCACTTCCAAAACTGCTGGATCCAGAGAGAGGAACCAACCAGTTTTTCTCTCTCCTGAAGACATTTTCACTCAGAAAGATAAACCCCACTTCCACTGCAGCTCTGCAATCTGTCAGCACACGCGAGGACCAACAAACCCGTTCCCAAAAGGAGACAGGCTCAAAATGGAAACCTCACACCTCAGTGGCTATTTTAATTTAACTCTTTCATGAGGTTCTGAATCCAACCCCAGTTCTGTGAGATTTGAAGACAATCAGGCAAAAGGTTGTTCTAATTTTGGGAAATTCCAGATTCTCATTAGTTTCTCACAGGGTTTCAGTATTGTGAAACTGTCACCAGCCTTGTGGAGGAAATACTCACACACAAATTTATTTAATGTGACCTCTTTTTGTCTCACTGAGGCTTTAGATGTCCCTGCTCTGCTCTGGCACTGAATTTGTCCTGTTAGCCAGCAAATCCAGCTACACTCATACAAACAAGTTTTCCTTCTGCTGTCCCTGCTAGTCTCAAATAAAACATTCTGAGTAAAGAACAATGAGTTTTGTGCAGAGAATAAACAAGATCAAACCCCAACCCATCCATATTCAAGCTCTCAAATCAAGTGTGAAAGAAAGCTCCTGCTGGGAATTTTATTTATTTATTTTTTTCCTCATTTGAACCAATTCCCCCTCTTCAGTAACATCCCCCCAGTTCCCAAAGGGACGTGGAAACAAGTCCTGAGGAGCTGAGCTTGGATTGTGTGGGAAACGGATTTGTAGAGAATTCTCAAAGTTTACATACAAACACATACTACATAAACCTTCTATCATACTGTATAAACCTGCTATCAAGCTTTGAGAATTCTCTACAAATCCCTTTCCCAATATAAATATTATAACTTACACTATTACAATCAAAAACTAACTATTTCTTAATTGCAATACATTCTAAACATTTTTTAGCTTATTAATTTTTACTACACAATACTATTAATACTTTAAACCCAATCATCTAAAATTACCCCTCCTAAATCCTACTCAAATACACCTTTCATAGTTTTATTTCTCTAAAATATCTAGTCTTAGTTTCAAAGCCATCCTTTAAAACTTACTTCCAGTTCCATTCCTCTCTCAACAATGTCGTCTATCCAATTCCACGGTATTTCTAAATCAACACTTCTCACCCCAAAGTTTACATACAAATACACACTGCATAAACCTTCTGTGAAAGTTCTTTAAAAGTTCTAATTTCTTTAAAAGTTCCTTACAACTCCATTTCCCACGGGATGCTCTCAGTGCAGGGAATGTTGTGCCAGCCCGGCGTTGACGGGGACACTGAGCAATGCTGGTTTGCTCGGGACCATGGAGAGCCAATTTTGGGGTGCCTCCCGTCTGGATAACCAGAGCTGTCTGTTCTGCACAAAACTCACAGGACACAGGGTTTAAAGCCCAAAAAGGTGAGGGATTTGTGGTGCCCATGGCTGGCAGCTGGCGCAGGGCAGCCTCGTGCCGCTGAAATCCTTGGGACAGCTTGGCACACACCAGGGCAGCTCTTTGTGTTAGCACAGGCACTGCCAGGAAGGCATTAATCTGCAGATGATTAGAACCTGCTGCTGGCTTTGTGAATAATTTATCTATTGACTGTAGGAGTCATTTATTGATCATTTACAAACGGAGAACACGGCGCAGCTCTGCTGGCTGCTGGCAGCCGCTCCCTGTGCTGGCCCCAGGAGCGTGCTCCAGCCACGTCTCTGTGACATTCCTGGTGCTCCAGAGGCCACTGGAGGTGTCCCTGTCCCAGGCAGGGCTGGAATGAGAGGAGCTTTCCATGCCTTAAGTTTCCATTTCCTGCAGTGCATTAGTGTGGAACTCTGAGCTTGGTATGAAGCGTTAGCGAGTTCTCCTCGTGCTGCAGTCAGACAAAACAATCCTTTTCCAGCCCAAGGACACCGTTGCATCTTCAGACCAAAAAAAAGAAGTGTAAACAACAGCAGACTGAGGACAGCAATCTGGGAGGATGGGACTTCACAACCTGAAGCTGTAATTGGACAATTAACCCCGAAATGTAAATGGACCAAACTCATAAAAGTGTGAAAACTCGTGACTCGTCATCCACCTCGGGTGTAGCCCTGGCCAGGCTCTTGGACTGCCCACGGTGCATCCTTTGAAGGTCTTTTAATAAATTCCTACTTTATTCCTTGAACTCTGTCCAGCCTCTGCTCCAGGCATCACCTTCACTCCCAAACCCTTCCCTGACTCTGAACCACACCCTGGCATTGGAGCCTCTGCACCCCACACCCAAGACCTCCACTCGGCCAAACCTTAAAACCCAGCTTCAATAAAAACCTTCAAAGGAACAGAGCAGAGATGCAAAACCCACAGCAAAATGGGAGAATTCCTTTACTCCACTCAGAAAGTGCCTGTGTTAATTTATCTTCCTTTTTATCTTCCTCTCACACGTTTATGTGGCACAAACAGCTCCTGGAAAAGGTACAAAAATTAGGGCTAGAGAACCTCCTACTTCAATCAACGAAATCTCTTCCATGACAAAGGGAAAAAGATGAAAGATATTTGTATTAGCAATAAAAGAACACCAGTGTTAAGATTTTTTTTTTCCTAAACTGTGAAGGACAAAACAGAAATCATATAAAAGACAAAAATAAACAGAATTAATAGGAACTCAAAGCAAGGACAAGCTGCAGGTCCCTGATGGTGTAACAAATTACAAAGCAGGTAGAAACTAATGTCAAGAACTATTTATTCATCTCTATAATGGGAACAACTTGAGGCAAGGACAATAATCACAAAGCAGGGAAGTGTTCATTAATTAAATGGAAACAAATCAGGATTGCTCAGGCACAGCTTGCCAAGGATCCTTTTGGCAGGCAGAGATAGGAAATGTTCCTCCTTGTGCTCAGAAGCTCTTGCATGACAAGGGGTTGAAGGAAGTTTATCAGGGCTCCTGCCTGCACAGGTAGCTGCTCTGCAAACCCATTGAAAATGGAAATATTGGTGCCCTCTTCATCTTAAGGACTTAAAAAATTCTCAACAGTGAATCGCAGGCAATGGTGAGACCCTTGACTTGCTGTCCATGGCCAGGACTGGTGACCACCAAAGCAGGTTCTCTGTGCTTGCCCATCCCCTCTGATCCATCAGTTCCCACTCATGGCACCAGATCCCACAGCAGATATTTGGGGAACCTCCCCACCTCTGCACCAGCACCATGGGTAGCACCTAAACACTCTTAAAAAAACTAAATAGCCTTCTAAAATTGTAAAATTTCATATTTCCCCTGACTGGGAAGGGAGCTCTTCCCTTTATTAGAACAGGCATCATTTTATTACAATTTCTGATATTTTAATATCAGAACATTATTTTTATTTATTTATTTATTTATAGTTTATTTATTATTTATTTATTACTCACAAGGCTTTCCTCCTTTGGTCTGTCCATGCAGACACATCCTGATCAGTCAGATCCAGTCCTTCCGAGACCTGGAGACACACAATCTTATTTTTGGAGTAAAGACAACTATTGGGCAAAAAAATTAAGAATTTCTGGAGATAAGCAGTGCCCCAGCTGGGGGTTTGGGTCATGAGTTTGAATTCCATTTCTTGAAGTCCACAGTGTGGGGGATTTTCAGGTCTGACCCTTTGTGGGCGTTTCCATCAGCAGAGATTCAAAGGGCTGGACCAAAGGGAGCTCCTGAAACCTCCAGGACAATTTTTAGGCAGAGGGACAATTGGTGTGCAGGGTTTCAGTGTGCCATAAATTGGGAGTTATGAACCCCTGAGTGCCCTGACCTACAGGGGAAACCTCAGTGAATTCCTAATGACAGCCCCATAGAGGTGAGGTGATAAATAAAATATTAAAAATGCAGCACAGCCCCAAATCTGCTGTGATTTAAGGATCTGGCATTAAACACAACAGGGTTGTATTTCTTGTTGATTTTTTTGTCACCACTGCATCAACACAGAGTGGTTTGAGTTGGAGGGACCTTCCAAAACATGAATTTTTTCCAGATTTTAGGAGATTATTTTTTTGCCTTCCTACCTGTTTTTAACGTACATGGAATCCACATTTTCCCTTCATTTCTTTGTAAAAGTATAAGGCAAAAACAAACAAACAAACAAACAAACAAAAACCAAACAAAAAAAAACCAAAACCAAACCAAACCAAACCAAAACAAAAACCAAAAAACACAACCAAAAAAACCAAACACACACACACAAAAAACCCCCCAAACAAACCAAAAAAAAACCCCCCAAAAAAACAAAAAAAAAACCCCACAACAATTTGGGAAAACCACCTCAGCTATTCCACACATGAAAATCTCTAAAAAAGAACCAAACCACTCTCCACATTAAACACATCTTCCCTTCTTCACTTCTTCCACCACCTTTTTCCAAGTGGAAGCCTCCCCATTTTTTTGCTTCAACAAGTTCAATGTCAACCCCACAACCAAAAAACCAGGATGGAAACATTAAAATTCCATTATCCTCCTCTTTATTCCGTGAAGTCACTGTAGGAATTTTTATAGGGGGGAAAAAGTAATTTCTGAAAAGTGAAATGAATGCAAGAAATGAATGCAATATTCATGGGGTGATCCAACAGACCATGTTTGAAGGAGCATAAAATTATCTGCCTAGGAAGGTCAATTAGTTTTGACATTAATTTTGGTGGCACAAGTTAAACCATTTTTTTCCTACACCAGTGACTCTCTCTATATATGTACAGCAAATTCAAGGAAAAAAATGCAGGAATATTTGCAAGATGCAAAACAATTTCATTATTATTTCAATTTGCAAGGGAACTGGAACATCACTAAATACTTTGATATTATTTCAACTTCAGGCAATGAGCACTGCTGGCACATTCCTGGTGGGGATGGGGCCTGGTGGTTTTGCAGGAGTCAAAGCAAGGGAAATTTAGGAAAAATGCTTAAGAAACTGATGGAAATTAGAAGTTATTTGGAACCAAGCACTGAAAACCATAATGAAATCTTATTTCGAATTAATTACACTTTTTAATCGAAATAGTGGAGATGGTGTCAATCTAAAGACAAAAAATTACTACAAAATCAAAAATTTTTTACTAAAAAGTGAAAAAAGAAGTCGTTTAAAGACTTCCATGGAAGGGAAACAATTTATCATTCTGCACGAGAAATTTCATTTTCTAGTTTAAATAACATGACCTGCCAAATGAATCCAGCAATAACTGGAAACAGACCAACTTCCACAAATGAATGTTTTACATTTTCAAGTATACTTCAGTTAATTAAAAAATTAATTGGCCTTGAAAATACTGGAGAGTCTATATTCCATCACCCCCACCCCAGGCATATGGGGGGACATTTTTAACCAAATCCAATTCTCTGGTCTGAAAAAAATCTGCTGAAAATAGCATCAGTAAATCTTTTTTATTTATTTTTCTTTAAGAAAAAAATAACTATAATATTTGTAAGAGCCCAAAGCTGCAGTTTGAGGCTCGAGGAAGACCCAGCTCCTCTCTAAAATGATGGGAACACACATGACAACACCATTGCCAACACATAGCTCCTCACTCTTCACTTTAAGGCTTTTAAAATAAATTTTAATCAATTCCTGACCAAAATTTCCAAGAGGGGAACCCTGCAATCCAAATTTGAACATTGCTGCTGGTGTTTCCCAAAGAGTCTCCCCTGAAAGGTGCCAGCCCTGGGGATCAGCACAGGGAGATGTTTTGGATTTTATCCCTTTATATTTTATATATTTTATAAAATATAAAAAAATATTTTATATTTTAAAAATACAAAAATATTAAAAAATATTTTATATTTTAACACTGCTCTGCCCAAAGCTCCATTTCCATCCCCACTTCTCCTCACTGGGATCCTCCCCCAGTTCTGGAAAATGAATCCATTCCTAATACACAGGATGCTGGGAGGTCAGAAAAGGCAGGGCTGGCTTGGAGGAATTTATGAATAATCTTTACAAAAGAATAATTTGTGGGATTCTTTCCAGGACCAGAGATAAATATAAGGAATAATTTACCATTGCTCAATTTGCCATAACCAGCTGAGGGATTCTGCCTTGGCAGATGGTGTTTCTGATCAACAATTCCCATTATTCCTTCAAATGCCAAAATTAAAATGTTCTGATGCTTATATTAATATTGATTTCTCTTTCCTCATGTCTTGTCAAACCTAATCTCAATATTATTTCTTTTCTTTTTTTTTCCCCTAAAAAGAAGCCATCATCAGAAAAAAAAAAAAAAAAAAAAAAAAAAGAAAAAAATTAAACTTTAAAGCAGCTATGTCCTAAAAATAACCAAAACCAGACCCAGCAAAACCCAAACCATTTGGTCACTCCCCCTGCCAGGGTGCTCAGATGGGAAGGATTTCCCAGCCCAGTGTCCCAGCATCTATCCCAGTCCCTACCCAGCATTTCCCTGTGGAATATCAGCACTCTCACCTGTCCCACGGTGTCACAGTTTGCATTCCTGCTAAAGGAGCAGAAGGAAAAGGTCTGTAACAGTTTTATGTTGTGTTTATCACCCCTCAATGCCCTCACTCAACACCTGGTTTATTTGACCAGACAACTGAACTGAACCCTTAGGAACCTTTAAGGTAAAGAACAATAAATCTTCCAGTCAAGACCTATAGAAAAAAACCCCAGAAATCCACATTTCTATCCTTCTGGTTCTGCTCAAACAGCAAATTAGACCCAGCCCATTTTGAGCAGAGAAAAGTCCATTTTTACAGACCCACAGGTCCTTTCAGCTTTGAGGAAATTCAAACCTCTGCTGGTCCTGGCAGAGGCACTCAGCACCCAGTCAGTGCCCCGTGGTTCCTCCCCTCCCTTCCTTCTGCACAGCTCCAGGTCACCTCTCCTGCCTTTTATTCCAAATAAATCACCACTCCCACTTCTCCCCCCTAAACTGCCCCCCTCCCATCACGCAGCTCCTCTGAATAAACTCCCCACACCTCTGCACAGCAGGGATTTATGCTCCAGCTGTTGCATAATTTCAAATAAACCTGACTATTTCTTCAGCAGCCTGGAGCAGGGTTTGGAGCTGGCCTCTGTTAAAGATTGGATTTTTGGTTGGTTTTACTGCTTGGGCTTTTTTCTTTCAGATTAGCCATAAATTAGAGTTTATTAATTGATAAGAAAATACCTTTTTGTGTGTGTGTGATGCTGCTGTGGTTGATTTCAGGCCATTCCTTTTTCACACAGCTTTACATTAAGTCCATTCCTGTCTGATACAACAATTATGCATTAATTTTGCTGGTTTTTTCTCCATTCTGTGACAAAAATGCCTCATTTTTGCAGATTGCAGCCAGGGGTTCCTACGTGGGCATCAGTGACTGCTCACATGGCCACGGTGCCTTCTGCTGCATCCTCCCCAGTCAAACACGGAATTTATTTGCATTTCATACCTGCAAACCTCAGCAATGCACTCGTGCCACCTATTGGCAAATCACTGCGGAGTTCCCACTCCTGGTGAGCACACCTCGAGTTAAAATCCCCAAATTCAGAGCTCCAGAGCAGCCTGCAAAACTCCTCATCCTCCAGGAAAACCAGAAGGGTCCGTGGTGAATTCTCCAGAATTCTGAAAACACTCTCCTGTGTCAAAATCTTTATTTTTAAAACTTCTGTTTGGAAAAAAAAAACAACACCAAAAAAAAAAAACAAAAAAAAAAAAAAAACCAAAAAAAAAAAAAAAACCAAAAACCAAAAAACAAAAAACAAAAAACAAAAAAAAAACAACCCCAAGAGCGCTGAAAACAGAATTCTGAAAACACTCTCCTGTGTCAAAATCTTTATTTTTAAAACTTCTGTTTGGTAAAAAAATCCCCAGCAGTGCTGAAAACAGAATTCTAAAAACACTCTCCTGAGTTAAATTCCTCATTTTTAAAATTTCTGTTTGGCAAAAAAGAAAAACAACCCAAGAGTGCTGAAAACAGAATTCTGAAATCATTCTCCTGAGTCAAAGTCCTCAGTTTTAAAATTTCTGTTTGGCCAAAAAAATTTAAAAAAACAAGAGTGCTGAAAACAGAATTCTGAAAATACTCTTTTGAGTCCAAATCTTCATTTTTAAAATTTCTGTTTGGCAAAAAAATCCCCAAGAGTGCATCACCTATGGGTAGAAGCACAGCTTAAATTTTATTTCCAGGTTTGTTAATTCATTTCCAGGTGTTTCTATTCTCGAAACATCTGAAGAAAATGCAGATTTACAGGCATGCTGTGGTAAGTTTGGCGAGTATAACAGGGCTCTCCAATCAATAGAGTGTCTCTCTGAATAAACTCCTGCAAAACAAAATGCAGTGCCCAGCCAGCCCGGGGAGTCCTGCTGTTCAAATGGCAATAAAGAACACGACAGGGAATATTTACTGCTGCCAGCAAGGCAACAGACAGGTTCTCATTACCTAATGACACAAACTGAGAGCTATTCTTTTTTTCTTTTCCTCCTTTTAGAGTATTTTTCCAGCCCAAAAGGCAGATTTAAGAATGCAGTGCATTTACGAGCACGTGTCCTAGGAAAATGTGTGTGGTATCTCAGAGCCCAGGAACACCTAACACATGCATTTCTTTTTTTCATTTCTTCTGAAAACTGATGTAAAGCTGGCTTAAAACCCGGTGCTGTGTGTGGCTGGCTTCACTCTGAGCTCTTTTCATCTCTGATGGAAGCATTTCCTTCTGCATAGGATGGTCATCCATTTAATTGCATGGTACAGAGAGGAAAAAAAGGAAAGGAAAACTCAGCTGTGGAGATAAATCTCAATAGAGATGTGATGAGTGCTCCTGCCAAGAATCATTTGCAAAACTTCCTATTCAATGCTAACCACCAGAAGTGGGACATCCACGAGCCCATCTGGGGATCTGGAGATAAGGAGCTGCTATTCAACTCCCAGAGCAGTTTGTTCCTGGCCAGGAGCAAAGCCACCACTTTAAATCCTGGAAACTTGAGAGGAAAAAGCTTTTCTGAGCTGCCACAGCCACAGAGGCTGAGCTGGGGGCTCGGGGCCTCGCCCACAGCTGGGTTTGGGGCTCTTGGAACTGGTGACAAATCAAGAGAGCAGAAGAGGGGGAAATCCAGCCTGACAAGCACATTTACCACTCCTCCAGGATGGGCCACAGCAGGGAATTCTGATGCTGAAGCTGGGCCAAGAGTGCCAGGATCTCTTCTCATTCCTTTTCTCCAGCTAACAGATGCTTTCCTCTGTGTCTCCCATCACACTGGAGATCTGGAATATTCCAGGTGTTCTGTCTTTTTCTTTTTTCAAGGATTTCCAAAATTCCCTGAGGGCCTTAAGAAAGAAGAAAAGGGAGAAGTCACTCTCTTTGCAGATGAAGATGTTTGGAGAAGCCTCCTCAGCATCTGCTGGCAGCTGTCTGGTGGGAGGGTGAGCAGACCTGGAGTATTTTACTCCTCACAGAATCCAGCAGAGACTGTGCTGAGATGATGCTCATCCTTGGATGATGCCACTTCTTCAAGTGTAGCAAGGCAAATAATAACCATTAATTGGTCATTTTTTCAGCATTATTAATAATCCATTAATTGGTCATTATTTCAGCATTATTACTAATCCATTAATACAGTATTTTCCTCTATCCAGTCAAAATGAAAAAAAAAAGCCAAAAAAAAAGTTAAGGGGAAAAAAATGTACTAAGATCAAAATAGAGCTGCTTCAGTCAATCCTCTCACTCAAGAAAAATGTTGGATCAATAAAGAAAAGCCTAAAATTCTCTGTTTATCTATCAGCATTAATGCGAGGATCTGAGAGAGCTGCACACCCCTCAACTGCAAATCCTACAAATGTTCAGGCAGCTCACACCCAGCACACTCTGCCCTGGCCTGGCTTCCACTGCAGCAATCATTCCTGAGGCTCCTCAAAGATGAGCTCCCAATGCTTTTCCCTGTTTTTTCCTGCTCTTTCCATCTCCAAAATCAGCCTCTTGATTTTGTGCCTTGGGACAGGACACCTGACCACTCGAAACCTTTCCATTCTGCTGCTCTGAGCTGAGGGAGATCTGCTGTGGCTCCCCCTGATGCCTTTTGGGGCTACCTAAAAACAGAGGCCAGAGAAAATTAAGGGAATAAAAAGCATTTCTATTTATGGAAGGGCTCCAGGTACATTTGGGGCAGACAAAGCCCCCCAGGGGCTGCACCCAAAATGGGCCCCGGCTCACCCCGGGGTTTCACACTTTGGTCACTTTGGTCCATTTGCACATTGGGGTTCATCTCCCAATTACAGCTCCAGCTAATGAAGTCATTTACCCCAGGTTTCCCCCAGCTCCCTTCTGTTCCCATCTCTCAGGCCTGGGGCAGGGAGGTGTCCGTGACTGCCAGGCCTGCAGAGGAATTGCTGTGTGTGCCCAAATGGGAAAGCAGCAGCTGAGCCTGGGAGGGGAGTTTGGAGCCACAGCCTAAAGAACTGCAGGAGTGCACACGGATGGGAAATGGAAAAGATCAAATCCTAAAGCATCATTCTGGCAAGATATTCCCAGAATTTCTGACCCTGCCCTGCAGGGCTGAGCTGAGGGGAAAGGCTGGCCCCAGCACAGTGGTTTGTGTGCAAATCAACAAACAGGAGCTCTCCAATGGCACATCCTGGATGGATCCACCTCCCCAGCAGTGCTGGATTTCACCTTTTGCAGGTAGAAGAGTTGAAAATTATCATAAAACTAACCCAGGCGGGCTCTCAGGAGAACAAGCAGTATTCAAATGCAATCAAGGCAATGTGAAATTGAGTCTGTGGAAACTCCTGGCACAGCTCATAATGGGTTGCTCAAATATGATAACAAGTACACTGATTTTTCTCTCTGAGGCAGATTAAGGCAGTTGCTCTAAAAACACAAGATTAATCTGACTCGTGCTTTGATATTTATTTGTTCCAGTAGTGAGTGAAAAAGTTGTGTGTGATAATGCAAACCCATCCAGCTGGGCATTAAGAGCAGAACCATGCCCACTGAAGCAGCGACAGCCCATAAATGAAAATTAATTAAGCTTAGGCATCATCTTTGATGGGAATGGAATTTGCACCTGTAAATTTAATCCTGAATAACTGTGTTATTTTCTTATCAAACATCTCTACAATTATTATAATCTTGAATTGACTTGTGGCACCTTAACTTCACATTTCTCATACTTTTTTGGGCAGGAAAACTTGAATATATTTTTAAAAAAAGCTTTAAAAGTAATGGGGATTGAGGTTGAATGGTTTTAATCAAATACAAATAAAATACTCTGGAGATAAGCAGCAGATTTCCATCAATTCTCCAGGAATTCCTTTAGATTTAGTCAAGTAAAAGTAAGAATAAACACCAGCAGTATTCACTGGTCTTTTACTGGCAAAATTCTACTGACTTCAAGGTACTTAATGGAAAAACAGGCCAAAAACCCATAGCAGCCTTTAGTGAGCTAATTTTATACATGGATGGACAGATGAAATAAAATTTCCCACCATTAAATGATCTGGGAAGTGACAGGAAAGGTTAAAACAAAGCAAGCAAGGATTTCTTTTCTTGCCAAGGAAAGTTTTGCAGGAGCAATTTTCTGGATGGTTCCTGAGTGGGGCCACCTCTGTTCATCCTTTCTTCCCAAAGGCCACCTCCTGTCTCCAACCCCTTTTCCAGTTTCTCTTTAACTCAACAAACCCTGATCTGTGTGAAAAGAATCATTAATGATGGGTAACCAAAAGATTTTCATTAATTATCTCAGTAAGAGCTAAAGAAAGAAGAGCAAATGTGATATATGAACAGAATATCACCCACAAGGCCTCTCCAACACTGCAGTTTTAAACAGCTCTGACAAAAAGCCTAAAATAATTTCTTGTAGAATTTATAAAATAGATGGAAAACCAGGTAAGATCTTCTGTTGCTTTGGTTTTTATATAATCTTACTTATCTTAAAAGTATTTTAGCAACACACAGTCAATGTTTTTCAATTATTCTCATAATTTTCCACTATTCCGAGAGTTTGAATAATTTTGAATATTGAATGTTGGAATATTTGGTGTTTTGAACACAAAAATTAGGCTCTCCTAAAAGGTTATAAGCAATGGCATTCTTTTTCTTCAGAAAATTGATTTAATAATCAGTGATAGACATTACTTGGGATTCTCCTGCACCCTGTGCAAGTGATTTTTGTGTTGGACAAGATGCCTCACATTCTTTTGAAAGAAGAAGAAAACACATTTAATGTGAGAGCATAACATCTGATGCCACCCAGAGATAATAACATTTCTTTTTTCTTCCCAGCCCTTGATTATTTTTGCCACTAATAAGACTTGGGAAAAGAAAAAAAAGATTTAAAAGAAAACCAAGGCACATTTAACGATTCCTTTGATAATGCTAATATGCCCTTTAAAATGGAGTCCAGCTGGGAAATTGAAAGGGTGACAAGTGGAACCAACTCGTATTAGGTTGGCATGAGACCAGTCACTGGCATGGCCTAAATGACAGCGACTGCATCTGGGAAGGGCTTGATAAGGAAATCCTGTTACAGAGCACTGCTAGATTATTATTTTTCCTTCCCCTCCTTAAATTACATCTTACATGATTTTTCTTTTTTTTTTTTTTTTTTTTTTTTTTTTTGGCCATTTCTTCATTTTCTGACAACAAAATTGTTTCATTTGAACCACTTCTGATTAAACAAATGCCTCAATGATAGCTCCCAGCACTTTCTTTTAAGTGAGGAGAAATTCTTATGTAAACTAATCTGATCCCTCAAAGACTTTGGCTGGGCATCCTTCCAGTCAGAAGTTTAAAATTTATGATGGTGGTTTACAAAGTACCTTCCAAACGAGGGGAAAGAGGGAGCACAGGCTCTTCAGATGACCTTGATCTCCTCAGCCTGGCTGGAGGCGACCCCAGGGGAAGGATTCTCCCCCAGCAGGATCAGAGAGAAGTCACTCCTGGAATCCTCTGGGTGTGCAGAGAGGCTCGGGAGGCTCCAGGTGGGGAAGGGGTCAACCGAGGTCCCTGAGGGTTAAGAGAAAGGTAAAGGAGTGAATTCAGAGGATCTTGTCAAAGCTAATCCACACCTCTGGGTCTCAGCTGGATCTGTCACCGCCCTTCCCTCTCCAGCACCAATCTTCGTCTCTAATTAAGCTGTCCTGTGACTTCACAGGTCTCACCAACCTGGCACGGCTGTCACAACTCTGTCAAGAGAGCTGGAGTGTTTGAAATAATCCTCCTGCTGCTGACATCTGTGTTCTAAGGAATAAACACCATCCCTGCCACCTCTGACTGCCCCAGGCTTGTTCTGGCTCTGAATCACAGCACAGGGCTCAGGGTCCATCACCTCAACATTGATCCAAAGAATTTTCAGCCTCTCCCTGTTCAATGAGCTGGGCAACATCATAAATACAAGCAGGAAAGCCAACAGAGAAGAAGCAGGTGAGTCACACAACTCAAATTCCAAATATTGGGGTTTATTGCATCATTAAGGGTGGCTGAATTAATGAGAAGCAAAAATAAAACATAAAATAATCTGAGTTAAAAATATGGCTGACTTTTCTCCAGGTCTGTGGGTTGCATGCAGGCTCCTCAGGAGTTTTTGGAGCTGCTAGACAATTTCAGTCAGATCTGTCAGATTAAAAGTATAGAACGTAATTATCTCCCCATTAAAAAAATTGATTAAAAGGCATATAAGAACACTGCAGAATGTTAATGTAAAGGCAGCACGTTGTGCATTAAAAGATGCAGAGCAAGTCTGCTAAAGAGGCTGAAGCACCCCAGAGTCAGAAGGATCTTCAGCCAAGGCTTATCCTGGATTCAAGATCCTTCTCTGCTCCCTGTCTAATGACATTTTCCTAACTATGCCCTGGAAAAACAGAGCCCCTGCACCTTAGAGAATCCCAGGATGGTTTGGGTTGAAAAGGACCTTAAATCCCATCCCATTCCCTCCCTGCCATGGCAGGGACACCTCCCACTGTCCCAGGCTGCTCCAGCCCCAATGTCCAACCTTGGGCACTGCCAGGGATCCAGGGGCAGCCACAGCTGCTCTGGGAATTCCAGCCCAGCCCCTCCCCACCCTCCCAGGGAACAATTCCTACCCAATATCCCACCTAAACCTCCTCTTCCAAAGTTCCTGGCACTGGCTGGGTTTTCACAGGAGCTCTCGGACTTCTGAGGATTTTAAGAAGCTTCAAAAATACAGGATAAAATCAAAGGGAAATTCCAAGGCTCCTTTAAAAACATAACTAAAATTGGAACTCCTGTTCTGGAAAACACTCTGCAATTTCAGTACTGCAAGATATTTTAATCTTCCTTTCCATTCTGTTTTTCTGTGTCACGTTGAGTTCACCTTTCAGGAAACTGTGGGTAAAAAACAGGCTTCAGCTGTCAGATGGATTCCAATCATCACAGGACATCAATGCTCCCAAAAAATCCCAAATCCTGTCCAAGTCCCTGGGAAGAACCTGAGGATTGGACTGAATGGTTCAATATTTTGATTCACTGGTATTTTAGTGAGCACCTGCTACAACAAGACGCATTTTCCTTTTAAACTGGGCGATATTTCAGCCAGCTTCCAATCCATTTGGCCCTATAACTTCTGTCAGGTGCAAATTAAGGTAAAATATTACCCAGGCCGAACCCAGCCTGCATGGCTGGCTCTGACTAATTTTCCAGTATGGTTTTATGCAAATGTGCATCCTAAAGCATTGATTTAGCTAAACATGTGCACAGCCAACATTACTCCTGGCTCCCCCAATCATTAATTTCATATTCATTTCATATTCCCACGAAGCAGAGAAGTTATTTTACTTCACTACAGAGATTAAATGACTTAGAGGAATTCAGTAAATTTGTGAAAATGCCAGGAACAGAATCCAGGTCTCCTGCCTAATTCCACCAAAAACCATTCTTCCGGGCACCACGCGCTGCAGCTGCTGTGGAAATGCAGAAGTTAATTACTCTCATTTCTTGTCCAATACAATCTATTTACTTCTCCTTCAGGATTAAAACTAATGTTTTGTCCTAGTACAAGCACAGTTTTTCCTGTTAAATTCAGCATTTCAGGTGTTTTGGTTTGCAGCTGATAGAATTTTTATGCGGAACACCACAGCTTAGGTTGAATTTTTAGCCTATAAACGTTGATTATGTTGATTGAGTTAATTATGAGTCAAGCCTTAACACAAGGCATTTTATACCTGGACAACAATTAAAATCTCATGTTACATTATGTTTTAGTTTTCAAGCATTAGGAGATGTCTTCTCTTTCAGCAGCCCAAGATTTTTACATCTATAAATATTTAAATCACCTCAATCTGTTCTCCCTGTACACGAACTGCTGCTGAAGTTACATTTGTTTCACTTTTCACTCCGAATAAAGACAAGCCAACTGATTGTGATCTTTTCCTCCTGGTTCATTTGCCACACGATTTCAAAAGGGACAAAGCAAACACACAAAGCTGACAAGGAATATGAGGCTTCCTCCCCACTAAACCCGATTAAAGGAAGTCGTCCCCAAGTTAATGTCAATGGAAATATCATGGAAACATGACTGCTTGTGGTATTTCCAATGGAAATACCAAACAAAGAACTGTCCAAATACTGCTCCTCCTGTAAATATCATGAGGATATTTGCTGCTCAGCTCAAAGGCAGGAGGATAAAACGGAGCAGAGGAAGAGGAGAGCAGAGGAAGGAGAGTGAAGCGGGAAAGCCGAGGAGCAGAGTGGGGCAGAGCCCCCTTGGATACAAAACAACAGAAGCAGAGGAAGCTCTCAGTAATTAATCTGAACTTTCAGGGTTGGATGGGATTTAGAAGTCCACAGGAAATAAAGAAAAGGAGTGAAGTACAGATTGAGCTACGAGGCCACCCAGGCTGGCCTTGAACACCTCTGGAGAGATTCCCAGGCTCCCCAGCCCTGCAGGTGCCCAAGGCCAGGCTGGGCAGGGCTTGGAGCAGCCTGGGATGGGGAAAGGGCCTGGGGCAGCTTTGGCTTCGTTTCTTCTCTGCCAAGGTCAGGATAAAAGGCACAGGAAACACCAAGCTCGAGCAGGGACTTGGAATGTTTATTATCTCTTATCTCTTTACAGCCTTTACAGCCTCCTGAGCCATGAGCTCCTGGAAAAGGAGGTAAAATGGAGAGCTTCTAACTCTTACCGAGGTTATTTAAGGGATAAGTACCCAATACCAAGGTGACACCTCTATTATTTATGTTCCTGACCCAATAATGACCACCCAAGGCCCACAATGCAGACCTTTCTCACCCAATTACAGAAAATCACCCAAACCCATGAAGAAGAAGGAAAAAGAAGGTGAAGAGGAAGGTCCTAACCAACACCCAAAGCCCTCAGTCTTGGCTCACAGGTATTACTACACACTAAAACCCCAAATTCTCAGTTTCTAGGGCTCCAACAGTGTCCCTGCCCATGGATGAGCTTTAAGGTCTCTTCCCACCCAAATAATCCTGGGATTAGAATCTAAGAGATGGGAAAGGCACTCTGGGAACTGAGGTGGGAATGAGATGGCAGAAGATGCATTTTAAATCTTTTCAGAGATAATGTAAACGTACACAGACCCACACTCCCCTTGCCAACACACCTGTACAATCCTTACTTGCTCACTGATTCAACCTTGGAGACACATTTTGCTATTTTCATGCACATGCATTTTTTAAGGATGCATAAATATACACATAAAGCAATTTTCCTGACAGTGTTTTCTTGTCAATGGAAATAACATTGCAACACTTCTCTTGATCCATCCTCCCAGTACATTATTCCAGAAGCCAAAATGTATTAATGAGAAAGAGACTATAACAGCCCAAGTCCTTGTTGATTTTCTCAGTCCATCCTACACACGATAAAATTAGCACTGGACATCTTTAGATGCATATTTAAAAGTTTCAGTTTTCTGCTCTTGTACAGAAACAAGACAAAATATGAAGAACTGAGGTTATTATTTAATTTCTTTTGACATCAATCTTTCCAGATGATTGATTCTGTCTTTTCTACAAGACAATTATAAGAGTACAAAAAGTCTAGAAAAACTTTTGCCGTGTAAAAGCACCCTGTAGAGTGAGAGGAAATCCCACTGACACGTGAAAATTAATTTTATTCCACTGCTGTAAAAATAAACTGAGTACTTCACCAGTTTTGTAGCATGGATTAATAATGCATAAATGTTCACAAATGGTAGAGGAAAGTTCAGTCATTTCAAAATCCTCCTGATCAGCCAGCACTCCATAAAATATCAAGGAGAAATCATTCCAAATACTGCCAAGGAAAAGGAACCTTTGGAGAATACAATGAACACTCTGTTACTGAACAATTATTTATGACTCATATTGAATTGATAAAAAATTATTCATATTAAAATTCCACCTGGATGCCTCACAGACATCCAAAAAAGTCCTGCATCAAGGCCAGAAAGCCAAAAAGATCATGGAAACAGAAGTGGAAGAAGGAAGCAGAGAGCAGGAACTCACCAAGTGATTTCACAGAATGTAAAGAACTGAGAGGAGCCACAGCTTCAAACTGCCCAGAGGGTTCTGCCTCCCACCTGCTAACACAGGTATAAAGCTAAAAAAATGTAATATTTAGCTGCCTTGCTTCTTGAAAAAATTAAATCCAACGTTAATACAACTTGCAAAATAAATATGCAGGACAAATCAAGGATGTATACTACATGAGTATGTAATTCGAACTATATATACAAAACGAATATGCATTGCAAATTAAACACAAATTAAATCAAATCTTATCATTTCCAACCTCGCACTTCCGAAATAGATAAGACCTTGTCACCCTTCAAATGCATCCAAGTGCATGATACCTTCAAAAGAGTTTCATTTATCACGCCGAGATGAAAAAAAATTTACTTAAATTAGAGGTTTTGGTGGGGTTTTTTTGTAGCTGCACCAAGCTGAGAACATAAAGTATAAAGAAAGCAGCTCAGAGAGACACGGCCAGGTTTAGGATTCACTCAGCATCAGCATTTTATTGATCCTCATGTTACGAGACCCCATTTAAGACAGAAAGCCATTCCATTTTCAAGTCCAGCCTTTACAGGCTCAATAAACATTTCTATTTCCACGCTCACGTTGCACAGGTTAGGGCAGGAGCAGGGTTCCACAAGCCCTGGGGACTGAGCTGCACAAGTGCTGACTGAACTGCCTGGTCCAGCAGATCTCCAGTAAAGGAGGTGCCTGGGGAGCCCAAAAATGGGAATTCCCTTGGCCTGAGGCACCCACACCTCCCTAACCCAAACCAGGTCACCTCTGCCAGGGCACCTTCAGCTGCTGCTTCTCCACAAGGAGAGGTTTAAGGACCTGCTCTGAGAGCCCAGGGAACTGCTGGAGAGTTTTCATTTCAGCACAGAAACCCTTCTAGAGTGGGGCCCTCTCTTTGGTCAAAGAACCCCCAGCCCTTCTGCTCAACACCCACCCCAAATTATTATTATTATTATCATCATCATTATTAATATTATTATTAAAATTATATATTAATTATATATTGATTATATGTTGATTTTATATTAATTGTATATGTATATATAATAATAATAGTGTTATTATGACCACAGATATGGACACACACAGCCCAACACTCAGTCACACAATCCTGGAATTATTATGGCTGGAAAATCCTTTAAGATCATCCAGTCCAATCCTGTTCCCTGTTAAACCACACCCTCAAGTGCCACACCCACAAGTTTTGTTTTCAATCCCTCAAGCCCAGCTGTACCAAAGGGTGACATTTTCACATGAAGGGGACAGGAGCTCTCCTCTAAGCCACAATTCAGCTCTCTCTGTAGGGACTGGCTTGAACAGATGGAATTGCATCAATTTTCCCACTTTCATCAGCGCTGCCAAATGAATTCAAGACATGAGTAGTTAATAGAACAAGGAGTTGAGCTGACAGCACATCTAATAAATCAGCCAGGTATCAGCAATTTGGCAAAAATAAACAGCTTGGCTGGAATAGTAACAAAGACAAAATTTGACAAATAGAAGCCTTAAAATGCATATCTGATTAAAAAAATAGACACAGAGGACAAGAAAGATCTGAATATTGCTGTTCAACACTGCAAGCAAACAACTGCCTCAGCTATGAATGTTGTCATCAGTTATGACTAAAAAACCTGTCTGTGATTCTCTGATTAAGGTTGGAAAAGACCTCCAAGATCATGGAGTCGTTATAATCTGAGACTCGAATTGAGGCACTTACTGCTTTTGTAAGCATGTTTTTGTGTCTGGGAGAGGAAAGGCCAAGTCAGAATTTATAGCCCTGTGCAGTGATTTCTCCTCTTCACCTGATGCCATCCCAAGAATGCCACAGGCAAGGGGAACCAGGATTCCAGGATTGGAATGCCTCCAAAAGACAAAAAAGGAGGGGATGTTCTTTATTGTTGGTTCCTTGGGGATTTTTGTCCCCCTCCCTGTTGAATGTGGCAGGACAGCTTAGCCAGAACACTTTGTTCTTTCTATTTTAATTAATATATATCTTCTTTTTTTTTTTTTTAATTATTTAATTTTTCTACTGCATGCTGTAAAGGGCAAAAAGCAGCATTCCAGCCTCGGGGAGCAGAAGCTCCTGTGGTGAGGAATCCTGAACCTGGAATGCTCCATGGCACATTTAAACTTCTCTGAGTTTCACCCCTCCAGCCCATAACACAACAAATTCCTTGACTACACAGCACAGCAGCAAGTAACACAGGAAGGTCTTGGCACCAGCCAAATATTTTGACTTGGAATCAAGATTTTTCCTCATCATATTTAGATTTAGGGTCACTGAAGAATCAGCCTACAAGGGAGAGCACACAAAGATATATTTTTCTGTACAGCAGCTTAAAAGTACATTGAAGATACCACAAAAAAAGAGAAAAATTCAAAAGCTGCCACAGGACTGCCAGTAAAACAGTTTAGCTCAAGAAGGCCTCCTTAAATAGCAAAGGTCTCTGAAGATATGTAACACCAACATATATTCTCCTTGAGCAGCTGTAAACATTTGAGAGCTTCATTCATCCTAAAATTCAAAGCAAAAGTCATCAATGAAACAAAAGGCAGCCAACCTGCCAGCAAAATCCCATTTCTTAAAAAAAAATAGAAATTAAAACCTGTTTGGTTTTCCAGCTACGAATTATTCAAAGTTCACAAAAGTTCTGTTAGCCCTTAACACATCATTTTTCTTCAGGCAACCTGAGCACAAAAGCAGCTTGGCTGTGTTTTTACCTCCTGATTTAACACTGTTAAACCCAGCAGAGCATTCTCAGCAAACATCTTGCTGCCACTGAACACCTCAGGTCAAGCTGAGCCTTTGGGGGTGCCACCAAATTCACCAGATTCTCTTTCTGACCAAGGCAAGGGATCCTTTTCTTTTTCTCTAACTCACCTGGGACAAACCCCACCTGAATTCAGAAACTGATGGAAGCAAGGATTCCCTTTCCTAGACCCTCCCATTAGCAACACATCAAATGTTTTAACTTTTTTTTGGTTTAAATGTTTCATTTCCTAAGCTGGCTGAGGGATATAAAATGTACGTGGGGCTTGCAGTCAGGCATTCCCAAAGTTCACAGATTTGCCTGTCAAGAGCCTGGGCTCAATTTCATCTTGAAATTGATGCTGCCTCTTTTTTTTTGCACTAAAAAAAAAGTCTCATATCCTAATACTTCAGGGTTGCTGATGACAAAATAATACAGTAGAAATTTAATAAAGCCTTTTTTCTATAGGATAAAGCCTGTGGAACTGACAAGGTGTACACTATAATTAGCAACCTGCACCTTCATACACTTGTTGCCTGAACAATAAGCTCAAAACCTGAGGTACCTCTCCACATGTCAGCAATCCTTTCACCAGCACAACCTGCATACTGATGAATATTATGTAAATGAATTTACAGATAAAAAGGAAAAATACCTATTCTGATGCAAATCACAGCCAGCACATAAGCAGTGGGAGTGACTGAAGCCTAAATGCCTCTTGTGCTTTTTCACAGCACACAAAAAAATACAGGGAAAAGCTGCCTGGATGCTCTCACTGCTGCTGACATGGAACCATGAGGAATCCAAAATTAAAAAAAGCCAATCCACAACAAACAAAACGTTGAGTTTTTGCTTTAGTTCCTGCCTGTTTAATATCAGCATGACACCAAGCAGCTGCCCCCGAGGTGAGGCTGAGGTTTGGAGCTTTTTAGCTGCTGTGAGCACGACAATGACACTGCTCTGGGCAGCTGGAGTGCTGCTCTGGAGAGCCCAGTGATAATTCCAGTGATGCTTCCAGTGATGATTTCAGTGATGCTTCCAGTGATGATTCCAGTGATGCTTCCAGTGATGCTTCCAGTGATGATTCCCGTGATGATTCCAGTGATGATTCCAGTGATGATTTCAGTGATGATTCCAGTGATGATTTCAGTGATGCTTCCAGTGATGATTCCAGTGATGATTTCAGTGATGCTTCCAGTGATGATTCCAGTGATGCTTCCAGTGATGATTCCAGTGATGATTTCAGTGATGATTCCAGTGATGCTTCCAGTGATGCTTCCAGTGATGCTTCCAGTGATGCTTCCAGTGATGATTCCAGTGATGCTTCCAGTGATGATTTCAGTGATGATTGCAGTGATGATTTCAGTGATGATTTCAGCTCTGACATGACCAGGGACCTTCTCCATCCCTCCCTCTGCCCCTCCCTCCTCGGCTTTGCAGGAGCACAGTTAAAGAAAAACTGTAAATTAGGTGGAGGAGAAACACAGCCCCAAAAAGGTATCCCCCATACATTCACCTCAAGTAACAAAAGAAAGTAGGTGAATCAGTAAATATTACTGAACACAGCATTTTGTTGAAGTGGCAGCTCAGAAGAAGACACCAGCAATAGCAGGGAAGCACCCCAGCATTTCTCTGCTGATGAGCTGGAGGGATGAACTTCCCAGACATAAAAAAGGGGATTTTTACCACCTTGTACCTGCATATTTCCCTCCTAAAAACCCTGGGGCAAAGCAAGAAACCCTCAGCTCATTCCTCATGCAAAAACACCACTTCTGGTCTTAGACTCTTTCTCCACCCACATCCAAGTGGCAGAAGGAAAATCCAGAGGAAACTTCTGGCAAGTGGAGAGCTGGAAACTTCCAGAGCATCTCTGGGGTGGTGACAGCCCCCAGTGCAAGGGAACCCCTGAGGAGCTGCAGGGACAAACTCAGATTTGGTCCCCAGACACGCCCTGAGCACTGCTCAGACAATTCCCTCTCCCTGCATCCCAATTCCTCTGATCCCATTCCAGGGGATGGAATTTACCACAGGAGGTGCTTGATTCCATCTCTAATTCCCTGTGTACACATAAACTTGCTCCAGCTAATTTAAGTGGGTACATGCCAGCCCAAACTCCTGTGAGGATGTTTCAATTTTAGTCTAATTTAATGGATTATTACATTTTAAGCTGACAATGTTCCTGGCTGATTTACACTAACATGAAATAAAGTTAGTTTATGCTGCAATAAGAGTGGCTGTGCAGTGATTGGGCCAGCTTAATGAAACTGATGTAAATTACACCTTAATTTAAAGAGGTACAGTAATGCATATTAACAAGGCCTGAGTGATGCTTGGAATATGAAGAGAACAAGAATGACTGTAAGGAGCTACAGACATTGCTGGATTGTTCATCTCAGCTCCCCAAAGCTCAGCACTGAACCTGGCCTGGGAGTAGTCAAGGAGAATAGAAGCAGCATAAGGAACAAGGTAATTCATCTTATTTTCTATGTGGGTTGTCTTTAAAGTATGTAAATCCAAAGACTCAGTATTTCTCCAAAGGGACATTAAAAAGGGGAAGAGCACAACCGTGAGATTACATGTATTTAATCCAGTGTGATGGGGGAAGTTGGCAAATTCATCACTGAGAACTTGATTCCAGTGCTTGAGGAGTTTAATCTTCAATACCACCAATTTTGTACTGAAAAGCAATTAAAGAATACAAGCATAAAGTCACTGAGGTCATTGAGTTTACTCTGTGTTAAAGTTACTAAATCCTGTCTCCCGTTACTTGTTTGTTCTTTGGACAAAAGCAAAGTGCACAACAGTAAAGTGGGGCTAGTAGCTACAAAGAAAACAAAATATTAACTACTTTGGCTCAGCTTACTTAACTTATGTTGCATTTCAAACAGGAGAAGTTGGTTATTAGGCACTTCTAGAACTTTTATGTCCCCCAAGATTTAGTTCATTGTGCTGAAATAGAGTGCAAATAAAATATAATAAGGAGAAAATGATGGTATAAAACATTGTGTTGTAGTGGGGAGAAGGAAGCCCAGCCTTATCTTTCTTCTGCAATGCATGCTCCATTCTCTTCTTGAAATGGGCTCGTATATAACTTTAAGAGTTTGGAAATAAAGCTTTCCATTTTACAATCTGTTTAATGCCAGCTGCTCACTATTTCATGGTGGGCACTGTGACAGCCTCATTCTGCAAGACAAGACACTCCTCCTCCCCCGTGGGCTGAGCCCAGGGTGCTGATCAAGGCTGACCTCAAACTTGAGATTTAACACTCTTCATACTCTGTGACTCTAAATTAATACAACTTTTTAAAAACAAATCAAACAAAGAAATGCGAACACGCTCACTCCTCCCTTCCACAGACACACAGCAAGTGCTCCTTCTTGTTCTTGTTCTCTCAAATCTGGGCAAAATTGCAGATACAGGGTATGACATTTTCATCCTGTGCTGTTAAGGCCAGGCCCCTTAAGGCTATGAGAAATAATTAACTAAAACAAATGAAGATTTACCCCAGGGTCCAGGCCTCTTAAAAAAAAAATCACTATTTTATTATATTCATGACTCCCAGAAGAGCTGAACTGTATTAAATTACAATTTTATGAAGTTGAACAATTAATATATGCAGAAAAGCGAGTTTGAGAGAACAAATACCACAGCACACTGCAGCCATCCTGTCTGTCTGCTGGAGCCTCCCCCTGCTGCACTGCACTAATCCAGGTTTATGGCTGCTTTGCATCAGCAGAGCAGCAAAATTAGCCAGGGCACAGCACTGAACGTGGCCCAATACATCCAGCAGAATGTTCCTGGGGTCTCTTAACCTCTTTGGGTGCCTGAAGAAGGGAGCACAAAACTCAGCAGTGGATTCACTGAGCAGACAACAATCTGCTCTAAAAGCCAGCAGGCAGAGCTCATTAACCCGAATTCCTCAGCACTCTCAGCCCAGGTGATACCACAGACAATTCTGTTCCTGCTTTATCAGGGCTTTTCTCCTTATTCCCTCCTTCTAACCTGGCAAATAATCACTGCTGACTCCCAGCATTGCAGGGCAAATCCAGACCACCTGCATTCCATGTGACTTCCAACGTCCCAGAGCTCAGACAGCAGAAATCCCAGGAATTCCTGTTCTCCTGTGGGAGGATGGATTGCAAGCAATAAACCCCAACAGGACCCTTTGCAATGCAGCTCCCCATTAGCACCCACATGGGGAGCCCTCAACAGGCTCAGAAGCCAAACTCTTAAGCACTGAGTTCCCACATAAAATCTGTCCCACTTCAGCCAGAAATAAAACTCTGCTTCTCTTGAAGAAGTCTTTGAAGACACTGAAGGCACAAGAGCACAGAACACTGAGCAGGCAGGAGAGTGCTGTGCCACACTGAGCTCATCCAAAGAGCACTGACACCCACACAGGGCAAAGCACAGAGAGCCACTTGTCCTTAAAAACAAAAATTTCTCAAAAAATCAGAAATTAAAGACTCTTGCTCTTTGTAGGAAAATGTGAGAAATGGACCCCAAAGTGCTCTGAGTGTCCCTTTCGGGTGCCTACGTTTAAACCACTGACTCACCTATGGGGATCTGATCTGCAGAACCTGGAACAACCTGGAAATGGAGTTATGGCAGATTACTTTGGGAAAAACACATTCTCACCACACTCCAAGTGTGTTTTTTCATACAGATGTTGTCCAGGCCTCTGTGACAAGGCAGAAAGGCAGAACTCTTGCAGATAGCCTTCCACGGAGCCCTGTGCAGCTGAAATAAAAACAGACCACCTCTGTCTGTGGCTAATTAGGCAGCCACGTTAATGAAGATCTCATTAATGAAGGCAGGAGCTCAGGGTTAAGTCATCTGGGGAGCCCTCACAAGGATCCAGTCTCCTCCTGAGGAAGTCCCTGGGCAGCATCATTGGGAGGGGATGGGAAGAGCACAAGTCCCAGGCCACCCACAAGAGTCCCCAGGCAGAGAACAGAAATGGAATTAACTTCAGACCTCCTGTCCCACTTTCCACCTGCTCACTCCACGATCTCTGAATTTCACCCAGGAAATGCTGCCTGACAGGAGAGCCCTGGACACAGCTTTGTGTTTGCAAACTGGGCACAGTTCCACATTTACACCATCATTTGGATTTGCTAAATTGCTGAGGCCAATAAAGTTCAGACTGAGATTATTGGCTTTGACTCTTCAGCCTCAGCTATATTTGGTAGCTGCTGATTTGTTCTTTCTTAGATGACAAACTTTTCGAGGAGGAAAACAATTAGGGCAGAAGGTAAATCATCTTCCTAGCATGTTCTGGGAGAAAACCTAAAGCCTGTTCCTGTTGAAGAGCTGACACTCTCCACAGTTTAATCTTGAAACAGATCCAGGGAGGTAAAAGAGTGTCAGAAGTTCAAGGGCTTGAGCTGCAGCCAAGAAAAAGGCAAGTTAGCCAAGGTGTGTGCAAGTACAGGCACAGGCTGTGCATAAAAGCTGTGTCTGTCCTTTTTATCCAAGGGGAGGTGAGGAAAAGCAGCAAAAATCGCATCAGCTCTGTGCCTCAGTTCAGGCACAGCAGAGCTTTAAACACCACGTGGCAAAAGCAATAAATTGATGTCTTTTGATGAGGTCTGATTTGAGATGTTTGAGTATTTTACACACATACAACATTGGATGTGTGTAAAATAACGTGTTGTAATTTCATTACAACATAAAGGTGTAGTGACAACATTATTGTCAATGTAACAGTATCGACACTATAAATGTAAATAAATCATCAGAGCAGAAGATAAAATATTGAAGTGGAAAAGCCAGCCACAGTTCACAGGAACTGTTTACATTTGGGAACCATTGGGAGGTGTGGGATGTGTGGTTCTGAGCCCTCCCAAAACTCCAGCAGCTGTCAGGATGTGTTTACACCCAGCTGTCAGAAGGATGATCTGGGCCCTGTTTTTATCAGAATATCCTCAGGAGCTGCAGGAGCTGGGTCAGTTCCCAGCTGCAGGGGATTGACCTCTCTCTTGGATTGCTACCACAGGAGAGGAAGGAAAACCACAGCTGGAAATTCCAAGTTTTGTTCTAGAGCTGGCAATGAAATAATGAGAAAATTGCAAGAAGTGACACTTCGGGGCCAAAGCATGGCCAGAGACTGGAGCAGGATGAGACTCTGAAAATCACCAGAGTAGCTGTGAAATACCACAACCACCCCTCTCTAAAGTGGCTTCTTCACCTTCCTTACAAAAACCTCTACAATTTTCACATTTCACAGCCCAGGATTTCTTCAGTGCCCTGCAGCAGAGAAATGGTGAAGACTACAAGCAGTGCCTTTGTAAAACACCAGTGCTGTCAATTTTTCCAGCTACGTGACTCCTGTTTCCATTCTGTTCTAGAAAAATTACAGAGTCCTGCTGAATCTGGAGTAAAAACTCTGAATTTCATTTGAACTGTGCATTCTTGTGAGCTGCCACAGACTCAGTAACAAAGACAGAGATTTCTTTTGGTAGGAATAAAAAATAGAAGAGGCTTAGAAAAACAACTAAAAGAAAATCTGTCTACCCTTTATATAAAAGATCTAGGAAATACTTTAGACAGCGGCACATGAGATTGAAAATTTCTATTCAGAGACATGTTAAGTGCATATAAAAAGAATCACACATTGATTGGCCTTTTGTTTATCAAAACAAGTTTGGAGCGAGCCTTAAAAATATTTTACAACCACATATTTTAGAAATAAGCTCCTCATGCAGCTACAAAAGATTATGGTGCATGGCCAGTTTAAAAATATGGGAACTCTCTGTTGAAAAAGCAAAAATCTCAGCTGTTATTTAGGATGTCAGGCATTACCCAAATGACTTTCAACAGGAAAAAGATGAACATCAGCAACATTGTTAAAGATAAAACCAGAGCACAGTAATGGATAAATAGGGTATCTTGGGGCTTTTTGTTGTTTCCTGGGTTTTAGCTCATTTGGAAGAGCTGTGCAGTTGGTTTCAATTAATTCTCATCTGCTCCTAGAGAAATCTTTGATCTTAAAGCAGTCCTTCTAGTCTGAGTGAAGAAAACAAAGAACACAAACCCTGTTGTGCCTCGTTAGCAGCACCAGAGGGGTGTGGGGTCCTGGGGCCATGGTGGGGTCACTGCTGGACTGTCCAAACACGAATCCCAACAGGAATTATGGACACAACACCCAGAGCCAGAGCCCAGCCCCTGGGCAAGAGCTGCACTCGCCCATCTCCCCAAAGCTGAGCTGGCTGCCAGGCCAGGGCTGGAGTCTGGGGCTCTGGGAATGGGCTGAGCATTGTTGTAATGAAATTTTACTGGTGTGGTTTTATCCAGTGTTACTGCTCATTCCTTCACCTTGGAAGGGAACAGGATCAAAATGGCTGCACAGAGAAGAGTTCCAGGGTGAGTGGGTGGGACCTGCTCCACTCTGAAACAGCATTTCCTCACAATTAAATCAACAGAGTCCCAATTATCCTTTTAATTGTCAGGACTCTCCTGGTTCAAACCCCACAAGACAAAACCCTTTCTCCCCTTCTCACCATCCCTTCCCTGCACAGATCTTCCTCCAAAGCAGAACAAATGATGTGTGGGGTGAAGAGCTGGGCTCTCCAGGCATTTGTACTTCCCTGACAAACAAAGCCACAAAGCTGGAAGATGCTGCCAAAGGAGTGTATTTGGTCCAGGCAATCACTTCTAAACCATTTTATGCTTTTAATTCTATTCTATTGCTAAGAGATGCTGTGCAAATGAAACAGCCTCAGCTCCCAGCCTGGCTGTTTCATTTCCAGCCTGAGATTTCCTGGGCACAAATGGATGCAGAAGAGAGCACAGCTGCTCTGGGTCATGCAGGAAACCCAGCGCTTTGGAGATGCACTGGATTTGCCGTAAATGCACAAATTAACCCCAAATCTCAGCTTTTGGAGCAGCCAGGGCTGCTGTGGCTCTGACAGACACCCTGGCAAACCCCTCTGAGGTTTGTGGAGCTGAACAGGTCACTGCCACCTCCTGCAGAGCAGCTCTGAGCGGTGGCATTGGTCCTGCCCAACACCCAGACACAGCACCCCCAGAGTCTCCATCTGAACAGGAATGGCTCCTCAGGGCACCTCTGAACAGCGCTCAGATGAAAAGGATTGAAAAAAACCCAACCTTCTAAGGGTAGAGCAAAGCCAGGAACAGCAGTTACACAATAATCCAGTTCAAGTGATGGATAAAGCTCAGTGCAAGCCCGAGCTGTGACAGTAAAGATGGATCAAACAAGAGCTGGAAGATTTCTTTTCAAACCAGGAAGGCTCTTCTTTGGTTTGTTTCCTCTGCATTAATTTGGATGGCAACAGGAGAAGGAAAATACACTCAGGCTATTTTTAAAATGAGAAATAAGAGTCAAAAAAAGGATGAATAGTTTGGCATAACTGCAGGATGCCAGCCCTCATGAACCTGTTCCATCATAGCTTATATTGCAAGTAGGAAAAATGTGCTAAGGAGAAGTTAAAATCAATGGGTCATACCCCCAAAAATGCATTTATGGAATATTGGAGAACTAAAAAAAGTTGAAAAAAATTTCACCCATCAGAAAACTGTGAGATGGGAAATCAAACTCTGCTTTTAGCTGTGCTCCTTCAAGGCCTTCAGGATTGGTCCTTTTTAGAACACATTGCAAAGCCTAAGAGAGGAGGCAGATGATGCAGTTATTACTCTTCAGCAGCCCTCTGTCTCTTTTCTTTGTCAGGAATTCCTGATAATCTGTCCAGGCTCTTGTCCAGAGGCTGTCCAGGAGTTCCCCCAGCTGGCACTAGATGGGGTGTGATGCTCAGCATCTTTTGATCACAGCCTGATTCCTTCTTTTGGGGAAAGGAGAGTCAATGAGATTTCAGCCCAATTGAAACAATTGGGACAGCTTATTTCAGAAAAAAAAAAAAAAAACAAACCACAAAAAACCCCCAACAAACAAACAAAAAAACCCCCCAAAACCCACAAAGCCAGAACTCTGCATTGCCACATTTCCCTAAATATTCATTTAATCACATTCCCTCTGTCCTAAAGTGGGTGTGGTAATCTCAGGAAGGTGACTTTGAAATGCAAGAAGGGACATCACACACTCTTCCTCTCTCACCTCTCCATCCCTTGGAAAGTTTCCCTACCAAAACAATCACCACTGCTATTTTCCAAAATAAGGAAAGGAAGGAATAAAAGTATGGTTGCAAGTTTTGTTTCAAATTTTTGTAATTATGATAATGAGCTGAAAATTATTAAGAAAAAGGAACTATTGCTATAAATCTCCTGGCCTTGAAAAGAAACTGCTGCAGAGAACAACAGAGAAAAACACAAATAGTGAAGCTTTAACAAAAAGAAGCAGCTGAAAAATTTTGCTAAATATCAATGCCACTTTTCAGTTCACAATTCTCCCTCTTTGGTCTTTGTATCACCTACAGAAAGATCCCCAAAAAATCAGCCCCATACAGAAAACCACATTTCTTCCCTTACCTTCCCAGACTCTTCAAATCTGCTTGAAGCAGAAAAAAAGAAATCTGTCATTACTTTGAGATCACTCACCTGTCACTGGAAACTCAAGGAGTGAAGTCATTTTGTAAAACAGTTTTAGTTCTTCTTAGTCATCTGTTCATGGAAATCTAAATTTTATTGTAGTAAAAACTTCCATCTGAACTTTTTGACTAACAATTTTCTCTTTCAAAAAACTTAAAGAGGGAGAAAAGTTTCCTTTGATTAGTTTTTCAGAAGTTCATTTGCAAACATTCTTTCTTTTTGAACAAGAAAATCCTAAAGTTTCCATGACTGCCAGGCCATTTTAATGAGTTAAAGAAAGAGTTTTCTTATAAATTATTCATTTCTTTCCTCGCCTATTTTTTAGTTTCTTTTCTCCTCACTGTATTATATCATTATTCTATATCCTCAGCAACAAAATCCTTAATTCAAAATAACCACACTTGACTTTCTGACTATAAAAGTACAATAAACCAAGTGATATACAGAATACCCCCTGCAATTCCAATGCATTGGATACAATTTCATCCTTTTTAATTCCTCTTTTTGTTTTTCCTTTGGTGGGAGGATAGAACAAAAAGACTGAAGAGGGAAGAATGTAAGACTGATGAAGGTTGAAGAAATGCCCAATAGCTTTATCTCATCTGCAGCACTCTTTCAAGTACAATATCCAATATTTTCAAAACCAATAAAGGACCTGGCCAAGATAGGAAGAAAAATCCCTGAATCTATCTAATGGTCTGTTTGTATCCTGAAGCAGGAGAAATAATAGCCTGGTAATTCCATCCCAGGGAAACAGCAGACTCCATTCCTCCACTCATGATAAATGGATTTATTCCAGCTCTGATTTAGAGCTTTATTGGGACAAACAGATATGAAGCATTTTAACCAACAACAAATGACTCCATTGCTGGTGGCTGAGTGGAACAGACTCAAAAACGTTTCCTTCATGAAGCAGCTTTTAGAGACACAATCACAGACAGTGGAGATTTAACACAGAAGCAGCAGCTGAACAGTTTTGGTAAATATTAATGGCACTTATCAGCCCTTAAAAACACACCTATCAAATACACACTGTACTGATTATACCTTACAGGAAAGTGATCTCACAACTCCCAGGAAATGCTGGGCTGAATCACAAACTTATCTTGGTTCTCTGAAATTATCAGAAGGTGCCTAAAGCTAATAATTAGTACTTAGACTACAATATCTTCTCTCCCACTATGAAGATTATTGTGTCCTGTTTTTTCTGGGGATTTGTGCTCATTTATATTCTAGGATTCATCTCTTATGAGAAACAATCCCAACAGAGTAAAGGCTACACACTGAGAAGGGTCTTGGAATGTCACTACTGATCCGTGTAGGAACTAAGAGCCACAAATGCCAAAAGGTCAGAAAAAAGGAAAAAAAATCTTGGACATGTTCTTAAAGTGAGGAAAAGAGACAATCAATAAAAGTGTCAAATCTTGTAAATCAATTTATTATGCTGGTCCCTGAGGCTGAAGGATGGAGCACAAAAAGGAAAGAAGCAGCTGAGGCTCCAAAGAGCTCACTTATTATATATTAAACATCAGGGCAATGGAGTGATAAAACTTACACAAAGAGTCAAAAAGAGATGAAAACTCCCACCAGAATGTAATTATGGCAAACTGCACATGAACCAGTGTCCTATGAGGAGCAGTTTCATTTATTGTTGGGTTACCACAGACACCTGGATCTGAAACAAGTCACCACGTGAGCCCCATTGAAATAAAAAGTTCAGATTTATCCCATTATTACTACCCTGAAGTAGTTAAAATGTGTGTCACAGGAACACATGGAACTGCAGAAAAGCTGTCCCTGGTGCTCTGAACCTCCTTTCCTGGGGTACTTGTGCATCATGACCAAAGGATTTCAGGAACATTGCTCCAATTCCAGTTCCTTCTGATGCCGTTAGGTTTTGCCTTTTTTCCCATGTTCTCTGTATTTTTCACACACACATTTGCAGCTCTGTAGCCTATTGCATTAGTGACTCATTTTCCCAATACTTTTGCTTGGCCTTTCCTAAAGCAGAAAGACAAAAATCCCAGAGCTCCAAGCCCTGGGGGTGCAAGGCCCCAGAGCTCTCTTGGTTCTTCTGGGAGCCAGGGTTGAGAACAACTCCTGGAGATCCATTCCCATGGACAAAGTCCAGCCAGAGCCAAGGAGGGCTCCAGAGAAGGGGCTTGAATCCCCACAATCCTCCTAATTGGTGCTTTTAATCAATTATGCTAATTTCCTAAAACCTATAAAATGTACTCACCCCTGTGGGGATGGGCTTTTGTGGACATCTTTCCATCACTGCTCCTGAAGGCCTTCAAATAAAGATCCACTTTTATATTACCTCCCTACTAAAATCATCTCAAATTTCATTTCCAGGATGGGAAAAAGGCAACAATCAATGGCATTAGGTCATTACAGCACAGAAAGGTTGGGAGAACGCTCCTGAGTGATGTCACATCTGAAAATACTGCACCTCAAACCAGTACAAACCAGCAGCCTCCAGGCCAGTGAGTTAAGTCTGTCCTGTGCAAAGAAAAGCTCCACTTCTATGCCCAAACAGAGAGTAAATGCAGTTCTATAAAGCAGATTAAATTTCTTTTGATTGCTCAAGAGTTGGGTTTTTCTTTTTTTCCTCTCTGTTCCCTGAACATCTTTTTAAGAACTGTATGAAGATCTTTCCTTAGATTTTGCACAGCATCTACAATCCCTGCTTCTTCACATGTAATTTCCCAGTTTGCTAATAAGTGCCCAAACACCTCTTTGAGACGATCTCCTACAGTCAGACAATCAGAGCTGTTCCAGTTTCTCTGAGCTTCACAGAGCTCCTCTATTTAATTAACTTCAAGTGCAGTATTCTCCAAGGAAGCAGAGGGAGAGTTTATTAGGAGGTGTGGTATAAATTACGCAGTAATTTGAACAGAGTGGAAATCCAAGCCAGTCTGAGTGCAAGAAATCTCTCTGTAACACACCTACTCCTTGAGAGGCCAAAGGGCAGAACTTGGTTTGCAGCTCTTATTTAGGCCCCCCGAGGAAGTGTGATGCCTCAGCATCTGCAGCAATTTGATCCATTAGGAATGCATGCCAGGCTGCACTCCCAAAGGCTTTGCACAGATTTTTAGAGTTTAAATCAAAATCACCATCCAAAAAAACTAAAAAAACCCACCCACATTCTCACTCGTTGCCTAGGTGAGAAATTCACCGAGTCTCCCCTTTTGCCTGGAAGATTTTAAAGTTGCATCTGAAGGATCCAACCCTGAGGAGCAGATGAATAAATCCCAGCTCTCTAATTAAGCAGAGGGGCTCTCAACACCCTGGAGACCCCAAATGTTCCAAGCACAGCTACCAGACAAGAGCCAGTGGATGGGCTTGAAATGATTGCCAGAGTATCAGATAATGGCTCAGCAATTAAAACAACCCTCCAGGGAAGGGAGAACAGGGCAAAACAATCTTCCTGCAGGGGATTCCACACCCACCGCTCCCTGCTGCTGCTGACACCCAGGAGAGCACCCTGCAGATGAGGAGAATGAAGAGGAAGGCAAATCATGCCAAATTAATGTGCCACAAGGACAGAGTGCAAATTTCCCAGTTCTTTTTGAAAGCAAGGACTAAAGCTGTGCCTTAACCACCGGACTACCTGCAATTTGCTCCTTTGGAGTGGGAATTTCTACTTGGGATGGAGTGTTTGGGGGTCCAAGGCCAGCTTGGACAGTGCTTGGAGCAACCTGGGATAGTGGAAGGTGTGGAGGTGGAATGGGATGAGCTTTAAGTGCCTTCCATCCTAAACCATTCCAGGGTTCTATGATTAATACTGGCAATAGAAAGCAGATTTCAAGGCATCTCCTTCAACCCTAATTTTAAAAGTAAGCTGAGTTCAATACCTTCAGAAATTATGCAAGCAGAAAGAACAAGTAACACACACCAAGCCAATCTGACATCCTGAACAGTCATGAAAAGCACCATCAACTCCACATACACAAATTATTCTTTCAGCAATCAGTTAAGTAGAAATATAAAAAAGTTTTTCAATATAATATGGCTACATTCTGGTGCATTCATGAATCCTATCAGCTTCCCTTTTATTAACAAGATTCATTTTCACTGTTGGTATTAACATGACAACAAAATGTAAATGATTTAGGAAGTCTTTCTCAATTGCTATATAATGATAAAAGGGGAAAAAATTCTCTTGTATCAAGTTCGTTATTAAAAAGGATAAGTAAATAAATCTATAAAATATTCTGTTAGTTGCTGGGAAACCTCATTGTTGATATGACAACCATGGCACAGAAAACCAGATTACAGCTTCCTTCAGATCTCTGGGGATTCTACATTTTCATTAAGGAAAGTGGTTTCTATCTGCTATGCTACAGTGACACCTACAGAAAAAAAAAAAAAAAAACAAAACCAAACATTTAAAGTTGGGGCCATGGGCAGGAATTTGATTAGAGATCATTTTTAAGTGCTGCCTAACCACCCTTGTGTGTGGATGCAGTAAGTACTGTTGGAAATCCAGCACGGAGGCTCTGCAATTCCATCTGCCAGTCTTTTAGAACCCAATTTATAAACGTTTTCATGGCAGTCATGTCAGCAAATCACGCCAACAGCAAGTTCCCAAGCAAAGTTGGTTATTGAAACTGCTGAGTCCATGCTGCTAACATGCCTTCAGAGGCAGGGAGTGTTACACATTTCAAAGGCTCAGCGCTTTTCCCCCCGCCGTGCTGCTGAATTTACAGACAGGAGCATCTCCAGAATCTCCTGCTGATTGTGCAACTTGTTCTCTCTTGAAAACACACTCAAGACTCCCCTTCTGCTTTTGCACAAGGAAGAAATATTCCTTTTTTCTAGACCTCTCTTCCTCAAAATTAAATGTTCTGGGAAGTTCTGGCACAGCTTTCATGGTTGACAAGACTTTCAACATCAGATTTGCAGAACTCTCATTCATTCAGTATTATATTCTTGAATCCTCAAAACCTGACACACTATTTCCATTTTCCTTTTCAACCAAACAATGGCAGAACAACCTCCTCTTGTTTCCTGTTCTGGTCCTTTAACACTTTCAGGTATTGCAGTTGAGGAAAAGTTTAATGACATTAAAGGCTTCAATGAAGGAGCCTCTTTCTTTGAAGGAACAGAAAATCTTGAGTCACTTAAAAAAAAAAAGGCTTAATTACATTTCCCAATATAAAATACAATTAATATTGCAATTTATACTTTGTTTTCAGTCAGTAAGAGCTCCAAAGCCAGAGGGGAAAGAATTTGTAAGGTTTATTCTCCCCCATGTTCAACATAGAGATAAAATTAGGAGCAAATACCTAAAGCTTGGACATAAATAGGACAACAAACAGCTCTTGAAGCTGCCTTTATTTACCCCTATCCATTTAACCTATTGCTTTAGGATAACATTTTCTCAACATGACCTCAAGCTGTGCCTGCCCCAGACATATTTGTCTGCTAAACTGTACAGATGACATTTATTTGCACAGATCAGCCACTCTCAGCACTCTGAGCAGACCAGAAGGGCTCTAAGCAGGGCTTGACACCAGCCTCAGGACTGCCACCAATTCCAGGCTGCAGCAAAAGCCTCTGTAGAGTTCCCTTTGAGTCTCTAAATAAACATAAATAGTCACCAGAAAAAGTTACCAGCCATAAAACTCTGTTTTATTACTCCCTGCACTTAAATGTTTATTCAAACTCACAGATGGTTCTTTCTAAATCAAATGAGAAATGAAGAGAGACAATGAAGCAGAAATGTTGTGGCTACTCCTGGAAGAGAGAAGGGTTCCTTCCCACCTCACTGCTAGAGAAGCTGGAATGGGTCAGGAAAATGCACAGGGATTTTGGATAGACACAAACTCCTCCTCTAAAGGAAAGGCAACATTTTTTTGCTGTCACAGCAAGAGTTAAACCCGACTCCATTACCTCTCCCTTAGAAAGCTCCTCACATTCCACCTCCCTTAAATTGCTCCCTGACTTAAGTAATCATCTCCTTCAGGCCCTTAAGCAACGACTGGAGCTGGGTGAGTGAAAACCAAATTTCATCAGTACCAGCCGAGGTAGCTCAGGAGAAGCAGAGGTGTTTCTGGCAGTGTATAAAACATTGGCAGTTTAGAGAGGAAGGAGCCCTTTCCCTTCTGACAGGTTTTTAATATTTCCACTCAGTGTGTCTGAGTGCTGCCCCAGGCATCCCAAAGTTTGCTGCACGACATCATTCATTTCAACAATTCTATCAGACACGGAAAGCAAAAATAAAACACATTAAGAAACTATCAAGTCAGGCAAACTTGTGCTCCTGGGGAATCCAAATCCACATTCTCTCCTTGTGAGAGCTCTCACCGAGTGCTATCACTGCTGGAGATGCAGCCAAGTGGCCAAGTGAGTGTTCCTATAAAAGCATGGAGGTGGATGTGTCCAAAAAATTGAAGCACTGATGGCCTGAGCTGTCCATCACACATCATCCAGTGCTGTCTGACAGCAGATTTTTCATTTCTTTCAGCACCTGAAGAGCTGTGGCTGATTTTCTATCAGGTAGCAGGGCTGTCTTGAGGCCCTCTGTGGCTCTCCCATTGCTGATGTGTTCCTGTTTCAGCTTCCATTATTTTTCCAGCTTTTTACCTGTGTCCCGGGTGCCTCGTGCTGCTGAAGAGACAGGCACAGGCTTTGTCCTCTCTTCATCCTCCTCTGTAGCCAGGAGAGAGGTTGTGCAGTATTCTCAAGCAGCAGTGGTGAAATCAAAAGTAGAAAATTTCTTTGCAGTTATCTGACTTTTGGAGCACATTTTAAATTGATCATATTTGAGTCATTTTAAGGCAGTTTTGCAGGTTACACTCAGGAAACCAGAACTTCCAGAGCATGCTCAGGCCTCTGTCTTTGCTGTAAAATGAGCTTTACACTTTGATTTGTTTCCTTTTGCTCTTTCTTTTGAGGCTTTGGACTGTGGATGCTGGAAAGGGCTGGATGTAGGCTCAAGAAGCATTTGGAGAATGCACTCAGGCTCAGGATTCTCTGAATTCTCAGGATTTTTGGGGCTGTCCTGGGCAGGTTCAGGAGCTTGACTCAATGATCCTGTGGGTCCCTTTCAACTCAGGATACTCCATGATTTTTTCAGGAACAGGAATTTCAGGTTTCACTGTCTGTCTGTGGGGAGTTTTTGTGTCCAAGCAGAATTTCAACCAGTCCCTGTTCTTTTTATCATTCAAGATAAGAATAGATTTATTTAATTCAGATCACGTTTCTTCCTCTTATTTCATTTTCTTTGCACAAAACAGAGTCTCAGCTTCCATCTCAACACTCAAAACACAGCATGAAAATGTGCATCACTGATCTAAAGAAATGCACATGCAAATTCCCCTTCTGTAATTAATTAAGCACTCCTAAACATAATCTCATTCCAGGAAAGTCCAAGCACAGCTTTTCACCTGTTTTAGGTGCTACCTGGACATAAACCCATCAACCACTTCAATAATGCATGGGGTAAGAGAGTAGAATTTAGATTTCTGCTCAAAAAGCACCTTTAAATTAATTTTACCAATTTGCTCAGACACCTCACTACCCTTCAGCTATTAAATGTGAGTGTAAAGTACTTCCAAAAGCCTCACTCTGAAATCCCCCCATTTCTGTTATACACAGAGGCACAGGCACAGAGAAAAGAGAATTTGATCAGGTCAGACACAGAACACACCACACAGAATTCAGTTATTACATACTGGCCACAAATCTCAGCTTTCAGAAGGCAAACGTCACCCACACCTCCACAGGCCAGAACAGAACCCTGGCAGATGTGTTTGGCCATGAAAGAAACCCAAACATTTCCATCTAAGTGAGGAATATTTTTGGCCAGCAGGGCACCAGGTAAGTCAGATGAGCTTTGTCAGCTGTGGAGCTGACAACGCAGGATATTCCATGGAATAATAACAATCCTACCTGGCTGTGGTACCCCAGCACCTCCCTCCATCCCCTGCCCCCACAGAAACCTGAGCCCAGCCCTGAGCAGGCAGGAGCAGCTGCAGTGCTGGAATCTGATGGAAAGAGCCAGGGCAGAGCCTCCCCAGCATCCCTGGCCCCGGCACTCAGGGCCTGGGATGTTCACTGATCCAAGGGGAAAAATTGAAATACCTGAGCTGGAGCTCATTACAGGGGACAACCATCCCCTCCCAAACCCCCCACAATGAAATTTGAGGCAGTAAAATCATTTTGCCTGGATTATTAAATCAAGAAAACACTGCTGATACCATTACCAGGGGCTAAGGACTGTTTCATTTTACTGTCTAAAAGAGCAGCCAGCCAGCCAGGTTACTTTACTTTTCATTTTGCATGCACTGAGACACAACTTCACCTTCACAGGACAACGGCAGCAAACACCACAGCATGAAAAGCAATTTTCTGAGTGCAGCATTCATCCCACAGACTGAAACTCCTACCAAAAAAATCAGGATTCAGTAACTCCAAATGTCTGAATTAAGTACCCAGCTGTTGTGGTGGGCCCAAGATCCTGAGGCAGTCCAAGGGAATCATCCTCCACAGACAAATGAGAGCTCTCAAGATTAAAACAAAAAGCCACAGAATAAAATTGCTCACAGGTGGCCAGCAGCAAGCTGGATATAAATTGGATTAGGGGATTGTCAAATGTAATATCAACTGTTCTCTAGCAAATGGGCAAAGAAGGTCCTCTCCACTCTTCTGTGTGCTCAGGAAACTACAGAAATCACATCCCTGCAAAAAATACACAAATTCTTTATAATTTATTGAATAGCTTTAGATTTGTAACATAATACAGCACTCAGAAAGCAATGGAAGATAAATCACTCCTTTAGCTCAGACACAGAGTGTTTCCAGTTACTCAACTACTCCTCAAAGAAATGATTTACTCTTGCAGAAAGCTGAACACTGGACAGTAAAAAAATCATTTAGCTTCCATTTACTAACTTAAAGTTCTGCCACATGCTGCAGAAGAATATTCTGCAGCTAATTTTCTTAATTTTAGATAAATTTCAGCTTCAGTGCCTGTCTTAAACCCCCAGTATTTAAAACAACTTATTTGAATATTCTGTGCAGGCATTAAGCTTTATTGGAGGAATAAGAAACTACACAGCAAATTTCCCCCCAAATTTACCAACTTCTGCTGAGGAGTGTTGCATTCTTCCTCTCTCTTTGTCAAACTGTGCCATTCTTGATGCTCTGCAGTCTCATTTTCCACAAGCATCTTTGATCAAAAGCACCCAGATGTTTCCTTCAGGCTCTGCCAAGTGCCAGATTTCACATTTTTGTGAAGTCACAGAAGTTCTGTAACAAAGGAGGGATTTTATGAGCGTTATACAGTCAGTCTTCAAGGAATCTCAGAAGTCATTAGCTTCATCACATGGACTGGCTGCATTAAACCTCTCCTAAATTTAATTACATTACTAAACAATGGAGCTACCACAGCTTTTACAGCAAACACAGCTGGAGCCATAAAAAGGTGAATTAGTCACATCCTATCCTAAGGACCAAGGGGGATCTCCTGCCAGACTCTATCTTTGATCAGCTTAGCAAAGTTTTAATGTGAGGTTTTAATTGCTGCCTCTCATTTGATATGATGACTTGAAAGAAAAGCACTGATGGAGAGAGAAGATCCTTTGAAATTAAAAATGCTGGTTAGAAATAAATACATTTCTGATGGTCAAATTAAAACCAAAGTTAATCTGGAAGTGGGATAAAGTTTCCATCTTGACTCTTAGACCAGCACTGTATAAATGGCAAAAAGAAATTAACAAAAAAAAAATCAAATCAAAATGAAAAAAACATGTGCTGCCTGCAAAATACGGCTTTTCATGGAGAATTTCCTTCCCAAAGAGGAGAATTTGGATTTTCCCTCCACCATTCCATCACCAGTGCACTGCACAAGTGGCCTAACTCTGCTCCATGAGGAATTCCAGGTGTGGCAGCTCAGTTGCCCCTCAGCCACATCTCTGAGGGAAATCAGAGCAAAGATTATTTCCAAAGATTATTTCCCAACCAGCAAATTCAGAACTCAGCCATGACTTTGCCTAAGGTTCCTTCCCACCCACAGCCAGTCACTCACTTATCAATATTCTGTTTCCTCCGTCACACTGGAATTTCTGCAAGCTCCCACAGCCAGTTTTAATTAGAATATTCTGAGTCATTTTGCATCAGCATCAAATTGTCACCTATTTACCTCCTTTTCCAGGCCTTGGAATTGGCCTCCACATGAAAACCTGTCCTTCAGTTCCACCTCTTTTTTAATGAGTTGTGAATGCCTAAAAAGCCTGATTTTTAATCCAAATGCTTGTTCAATTTCCTAAACAGCTTTTATATATATTTCCAAGAGGCTTTTTGGGAAAATCTTTACATAATATGTAAATTATGTCACCCTGATACTTGTTGACTTCTCCCAAAATCTTCCAGGTACTGTTTATCTTCATAAAAGTCACAGAGATAACTCCCAACATCTGTTTGTCCATTCCCCCGAGCACCTGATATTTTTATGCTGTGCTAAGTCAGATTTGAATTCAGCTCCACACTGAGACAAAGGCTGGGGGGAGAGCTCCTCCCTGCCATTCCTCCTGCACCCAGGCAGATCTAAGTGGTGTCCCACAGCAGCAGCCTGGTGATTTCACATTTTAATTCCCTTCCAAGTATTGGGTGAAGACCATCTGGTCTTTGTGCAGTGCTCCTGCTCAATTTATTGATTTGTCTCAAAGCTCGAGGATGCTGAAGAGAATAAAGCTGTCACAAAGGTCAACCCAGTCCAACGAGCCCTACAGAAAACACATTTTGCAAGATCATTTACCTTGGAAAACTCAACTACAGATGTGATGCCTGGTTCTGTGGGGTTTTGCCATCATTCTGGCTGGGTTATGTGAAGGAACAGAAGGGAATCTGACCTAAGTCATAGTACTAAAGCTGCTCTATAGCCCAAAATTGTGCTACAAATCATTTGCATTTATTAAGCCATTTACTTTTATGCACACACCAGCTGAAAACACATGAACACGGGGTTAAGCATCTGTAAATACATCCCTGCTCTTGCAATAGGTAATCTCTCCATTTTAAATCCACTTTCCCTATAAAAAACACACATCAGTCCCTCAGTTTTACAGTCTCACACATTCTCTTTATCAGTACAATTAAACCTACTTTGGTTTTCTCTCTATTTCTCCTTTCGCAGCTCCCCTAATCTTCTAAGAAATATCCTGGATCTCAAGTTAATTTTATTAGGGTTTTGCCTACTGGATGCTGCATTTCTAATAAACCAAAATAAGTAAATCACCCTCATTGGATGGAAATGGACACACCTGAAGTTGGAATTGTACAGAAGAAGTGTTTAGTGCATCCTGCAGGAGCTTTTAGTTCCTGGCTGCCACACACACCAAAGAACAGCCATTGATTATTTGGGTTTCCTGACCTGAGCTGGGGCCCAAGAATTTGGAAGGGAGCAGCAGCAGCAGCTCCCTGAGGGCTGCCAGGCAAACAGGACCTGAGGGACAACACAAAGGAGCCAGGACCTGCTGAGGGACACGGGTCAGGCACTGCTGAGCAGCAGGGAATCCACACAACATCAGGAGAACCTTCCCCTGCCTGCAGCAAGGGCTGGGTGGGGGGAAAGGCCTGGATACCTCAGTGCTGGAGGCCACAAATTTCTGTGAAAACTGAAAAAAAAACACAAAAGTCACCACTGAAGTCCAACTCTGCTGGGGAATCAGCCACAGGTTTTTGTTGTCTCCTCTCCTCTCCCTCCAGGTGTCCATTACCAGCTGCAAGGGGAAGGAAAAGAACAGGGGAAGGACAAGAAGCAAAGTCTGAGGAGCAAGGACAAAAGGCCTGCTGCAACAGAGGATACAGAAAAAGGAACTGCAAATGGTGATTTCTTTATCTTGCAATGCACTGCACCTCGATTAGCACTGCTGGAAGGAGAGGGAGCCAGGCTGCTCAGAGAGCACAGGAGAATGTGGGAGGAAACTGGGCCAGGTCTCAGCAGTGGCCAACACCCACAACAATACTTTCAGAGGAGATTTTGGCAGCAGGAGTTTATTCAAAAACCAAGGTAAAACCATTGGGCTGTTTGCTGTCAAAGAGGATTCCTGAAAAAGCACTTCTAATCAAACCAACACCTTCACTAAGCAAAACAAACAAAGCCAGCTACAACATTCCTCAGTTATCTTTATTTAATGTGAACCGCAGAATGGAGCTGTCACATTCAGGTGACAATTTGGTTGACGTTTTGACACATCATTCACACTCAGAGCATTGTTCTTCTCTTGGAAGCAAACAGATTTTTGCTTTAAATAACCCACTTCATGCAGAGATACTTGCAGGCACAAAGCCTCGGGTGTCATTCATGAAAAGAAATGTTTAGCTGGGTTGTAAATTATAAGACAACAGAATTTGAATCAAAATGAAGAGTCGAGTATCGAGTGGATGCCACCAAAAGGAGACATTAAACTTTTTTTTAAGCAGAAGTAGCAATAGCACCAACCAGGAGAATTAGAATTTTCAGCACGTTTTTCCTCCAGCACTTGTTGAAGCCCTGGAAAGAGTCACTGGCAGAGTGAAATGGGCACCACCACCCAGCTCGTGCTGTGCATCCTGAGCTGCAGGGGCTGCACAACACTTGGAAACAGGAGAGCTCTGCCAGGGGAGGATTCACTCATGTCAAATTTAGCCTCACCGTAAGAAAATAAATGCTGCCAGTAACAGGCATCCAGTTCCTTTATGCTATTTCTGTCAGGGAAAAAAAAATTCTGAGAGTGTTTCTTTGTTACATTTAATTTAAGTTTGTGCCTATCTCTATATTTAATGTCTCATTTTGACTTAAGTCCTCCTGTGAAGTCTTACTGTGCTTTTGAAAATCACTCCAAACTGACAAAGAGAACATTCTCACCTGAAACAAAGCTCATGCCAAGCCTCACAAGGCTTTGTTCCCCTCCTTTGCTTATTTACATCCACACAATTTAGGAAATCAGACATTTTCTAAAGGTGTTTTATCTCAAGGCCTGTTTCCCTTTGGGGAAAATTGAGACTTTGAGGACAGGGTCACACAACAACAGCACAGGGAACAATACTGGGAATAGAACTGGGGCTCCCAAGAGAAGAGAAGAGAAGAGAAAGAAAGCTGCTCACCCCTTTTAGCCTTTCCAGACCATTATCCACAGAAGGCCAGAATGGTTTGGGTTGGAAGGGCCCTGAAGCTCATCCTGTGGCCGGGCTGTCCCACGGCAGGGACACTTCCCCAGCCCAGGCTGCTCCAGGCTGGCCCTGCTGCCTGTTCTGGAGGAAGAACGCAAAGATGGCATCAGGGATTCAGAGTTTTTCCAGTGGAGCTCTCCCCCCTCCTTCCCGAGAGATTTTCCCTGGAAAGGACACCTGGCCCTGGCCATCCTCCTTCCCTGGATGAGCTGTTGATAATCCCCACTGCCCCCAGCTGAATTCTGCCTGTGCAGCCCACAGGACAGAGCCCCAGCACCAGCAGGAATCTCTGCAGTGCTGTGACAGTGACAGCCCCGTGCCTTGGCAGAGCATTTAACACCCTCAATACCTCAGGGTGAACCACAACTTTTGCTCTGTGTTTAAATTGATCAGCTTCTCAGGCTGCTTTGGCTTCTGAGACCAGGGTTTTTTTTGATGACATGCTGAGAGCACAGCTGTCTGGGCAAGTAATCTGCAAGTAATAAAACTCTGCAGTTATTTCTTGGTCTGATTTTTGACTCAATGGAGAAAAAAAAAAGCTTTTGTTGAGCAGCAAGCATTCTATTTTGTTTAGAAAATTGTCAGGAAAGCAGCCTCAACATTCTTCAGCTGCCTTATTAAATGTAGATGCCATGCAAAGCAGTCCTGATAAACACCCTGCAGCCAGATCAAAGTCCTGGAGTGAAAAATAACCCCCAGTGCTGTAAATTGTCTGTCTGGTGTGATTTTCTAAGCACTCCCCACATGCTGTGCCATAAGCCTGCTACTAGTGCTGCCTCCCAGCTCTTATTTCTGCAGCTTTACGTTGCAGGAACGATGTAAACACAAGGGATGTTAATGTAGGAGTCAAACATCCCAGTTTTCACAGGTTCAGTAGAAAATGCTTGAGGGAAGAGGAAGGAAAATGGTTTACTTTGAGATGATTGGGATATTCAAAGCGTTGTAGACATAAGTTATATAAGCAAACTCATCATCTTCCACAGAATTACACTGCCAAATAAATTCAGGTAGAAAGATTAACATGAAAAATATTCTCTAGGAAGCTGTTTTGACTTTCCAAACAGACATCATGCAGCATAAGAAATGTTATGTGGTGATGCTTTTCCAAGAAAGTTCAGCAAGTTTTAATTTGTACTGCAGAAGGGAATTGCAGATAACTACAAAACACTGTCTTTTCAAGTGCTGTACATTAGAAAGGTCTGGTAAATTATGAAAAGATACTTCATGCCCCCAGTGCAATTCAGAAATAATAAAGGGTAACCATCACATTCCTGTGTTGGTTTTTGATGAAGTGAACAACATTTGAAACTCCTCAGAACATGAAATCTTCTCTTTCACACAGTTTGTAAAACATCAGGATGATTTCCAGTACCTTTAAAATCCAAGTTATGCTCTAATTTCAAAGATTTTCCATGAAAATAAGTTCTTTCCAAGCAGGCCTAAAAAACTATTCTAAAATTCCAGCTTGCTCAGCAACAATAATATTCCTACCTCCACATGTTATTTAACATTATTGTTAGTTAATCTGAAATAACTTTGGCCTGGGCGCTGGTGTCATGGTTGAGCCAGTCCTTAAACCTTCAGCCTATTCCCTGATCTAAGCAGTTCTTAAGCAGACAGCAGAAAACAGCTGAAATTGCTTAAATACCTCTGTCAACAATGAAAACAAGCAAAAATATTCCACAGAAAGCAGGTTATTGGCTCCATCCAGCCTGCATTTCCTACAAACAGAGCAAACTCTGATCTGTTTGATTTAGGACTTTTTTTATTTTTTTAAATTTATTTAGCATGTCTTTCCATAATGGCTATGAAGCTTTCCAGCTTGAAAACTGCAAATCTCATCAGCTTGCTTAATATGGACATGGAAATTGAAGTTCAGGACTGTGCTCCATCAAAATGGAAAATGTGGGGTTTTCTCCCCATTCCCATCTCAAACCCACACATGAATCCAAAGAGGTTGTGGATTTTGAATCCCTGGAAGTGCCCAGGACCAGGCTGGACAGGGCTTGGAGCAGCCTGGGACAGTGCAAGGTGTCCCTGCCCAGGGCAGGGTGGAAGAAAAAGGTTTTTAAGATCCCTTCCAACCAAAACCACTCTGTGATTCCATGAAAATTCAAAGCAAGCCATTGGAAAGGGCCATATAAAGACCATTTTTACATCCAGTTTGAGATTTCCCACTTTTGGCTCCACCACAAGAGGGAAGATTAATTTCCAACCAATCTTTTTTAAACACTCCATCTTCCTGCATGGGAAATATTTGTCTACCTACAACCAAGCTGAAGATTTTATTTCCACCCACATTAATCTTGTGTGCACAGCAAGTGAGCACGAGGAACTTAAACAGCAAAATGTGAGAACTTTTGGCCTGAAAGTGCCAATGCTTCCTCGCAATGAAATTTTGCACGTCTGGGAAGTTCTTTTATAGTTCTATCATAACTTTAAACAAGAAAAGATGGACAGGGGGTTGTAAAATCTGGGTAATTGAAAAAGGTTTTAAAGCAGAAGTCAAGCCAGCCACCAGCTCACCCTGGGCTCAGAGTCTGCTCCCTGTACCAGAGCATTTGTTTGAAGATTATTTTCTCAGCTCTCTCTTTCTCAAGCAGTTTATTAGCCTGAACCCTGTGTCCTACACCTGAGGAAGTTTATAGCAGTGGAAAGATGCTGGGAATTATTTGCAGGAGCTCTTCTGTTAACAAAGCATCCACAGGAGTGCAGCTCCTGGCACTCCAAGTCCTCTGTCCAAACCCTGCCTGTTCCAGTGACCGAGCAGGGGCAGGCCCCGGATCCGTCACAGGGAAGAGCAAAGACTCTGCAGCACAAAGGGCATTTTCTGAAATGGATTCCAAAGTCATTTCAACAGTGACAGCAACAATGTCACCGAGAACAGGATGTGCTTTTTCACTGGCAAGCCTCCCACAGGCTTTATCAAGAGCAGATTGGGGCTGTCCCTGATTTCATCAGCCACATTTGAGCCATTTGCATGATCTGTGCTGAAGGGGAGGCCAGGATATTTGCTTTTTACCTGGTAATAAAAAGTAGGAAAAAGAAATCAGAACCGTTATCTCTGCTCCTATTTTGACTTCCCTTCTGAAAAAATAAACAATAAAAGCAACTTGTCATCCTTTAAATGGATACAAGCCCTAAAAGTCACCTTAAAAATGCAAAAAAACCAGGCAGGAAAGAAGAGAGGGGAGGGTTGTACAGGAAAGCAAAGGTTGTGTCTATACCTGCAGCTCTTTCTGATTTAAAAGCTGCTGTCACAACTCTGTTCTCTCACCTGATTCTGAGGTCCAACATTTCTGAAGGCTGGGTCACCTCACCTACCACAGAAATGTAGCAGAATGAAACTTTAACCTTCATTAACAGGTTGGCCAGCAGAGAAATAAACTGTGCAAGCCCAATAATTGGAATTAGGCCAGGTGATGTGATACCTCTCTGCCTCAAAAGTTGCTGGTTTTTGTTTTTTTAAAAAAAGCTCTTTTTTCTTTCTTTGTAGCTGGTGTTCTTATTGTGACCATAAAAACTGGTTTTACAGCACTAACAGCTAAATGCAAATAACAGCAGCTGTGTTTCAAGCAACATATGATGTATCTATTGATAATTTAATAGTAACTCTAATGTAATATAAGCAGGAAAATTAAATATAGTAGAGGAGAAAGTATATTTGTATTTGGCAAGCTCCAGCAGCCAGACAAAAATAATGCAACAGAGCATGATTTTTCCAGGCTGTTTCAGAGTACTTTAGGAAAAGTGTTCACATTTTTCAAACTGAGCCACATTCAATTAACTTCTCTTCAGGTTTCCCTGTATAAATGATTCAAACTTCCAATAAAACCATAAAATAATTGTCAGGGCTCTGGTGCAGAAGCAGCATTGGTAGGAATGGTTTGTGGGCACCACACCACGGGCCACTGTATTTTGATAACTTTTCATTCCTCTCAGTCATTGCCCAATTTACAGCATTTTAAGGTTATAAACAGAATTTTGGTAGATCTAAGCATAATTCCCCACTCACACTGATTCCTCCCCATCTTTTTGCAGATGTTTATTTCAGAGTTCTGCATCCACTGTTATTGTTTTATGGCACAGAAAACTGGCTACAGCAGGAAATTAATGAAGGCCTCTCCCAATGGAGAAACGAGTTCCTTTAACCAAAAATCAGCACATCTGCAGGAAATTTAGCACAGAGAAGAACCACAGCAGACAAAGGAAAACAAAAATCAATTGATGGAGTTTTATACTATTTCAACTTGCAAAGTAAATTTTAGAAAAATAAAAAGAAGTAGCACAAGAAATGCTGCCCCCCAAAAAAGAACCAACTTAAAAATTATGTTTGTATCCTTCAACACAAACATTGGGTAATTTTTGTTGCATTATTTTCAGAGAAATACGTGATAGACACACACTGGGTCAAATCCTAAAGGATTTGCTGAGGCGTTTTTGTTAGGTTTGGGGTTGATCTCCAGACTTTTTAGTTAAACTAAAATAGAATCTAATTCATACCTAGCAAGGTTTAGCAGTTCTTTCTGTTGCGTATTTGTTCCTTAACCCCTCTGCTGAAGTTCCTTTGGAAATCAGCATTGGAAACCCCTCAGTTTTACTGAAATAAATCAGTTTTTCTTTGAGGGTCTTTACATCCTTCAATATATTGAAAACCAGTTTTTTTATTGGAGGGTTCCATTCCTTGGGCTTGTTAACTAATCTGTATTATTAACATAAAATAGATTATTATGTTTCCATCCCTTACCAAAAGCATAAGCATATTAAACAACCTAATTAATCCTAATTAACTAGAAAGTCATGGAACACTTCTCTTGACCAAAATCATTTAGAAATGCCCTTGTGTTGATGGCTTGCAATTTGCAGGATTCATTTTTGAAATGAAAAAGACAGATGTATTTGTCTCTGATGCAAATGGTCTGGATAAATTAAAACTAATTGGGTTTATGTGTTCCTGATAATTAAATGAGATGCATGTAAGCTATATTATGATGGAGGAAAGAACAACTCTTAATTTTTATAAATGAGATGCAGCAAACGACAGCATCTTAAAGTCTACTAAAGGGTAAAACCAAAGGGTAAAATCAAAGATTAAAACAGCTCTGCTCTGGAGCAGGGAGCAGAAACCTTTACAGTGTTTGCAGTGGAATTCATCCCTTGCTGCTTGAAAAGAAACATCAACAGGAAAATCTCAATTTTCACTGTCCAATCTTTGCCATCCCTGTGTGCAAAGCCAGCTGAGAAAGACTTTGTGTCTCTGACTTGGAGGAGTGGCCCTTCTCCACCAAAATAACAAAATCTGGCAGCCAAACTGCAGCCAGTTAAAATATTTCAAGGATTCCTGGTAAGCTGGTCTGATTTTGAGCACAAGAAACATTTATTTTACACAGTAAACCTGCTCAGTAATGGGAATTAGGTTATTTGGTGAGAAGCAACCACACAGATGTGGGTCAGGATCTGGCATCACAACAGCCCCTGGACAGTGTCAGGCTGATAATTCATCATCCTCTGATCCTCTCTGCAATGCACTGACAGCCTGAAGACAAGGAAAACAGCAGTCTGGGAATTCCAGCACTTGGAATTTGGGGAACTTGTGTTATTCCCCTTTAAATCACTGTCTATCACACTGAGAGCAGAAAAGGGACACATTCCAAAAGTCAGACACAAGTGGAGCCTGCTCCAGGAGTTCTAAAACACTTCCATATATAATGAACGTGATGTCCTCTCTCAAAATCCAAATGGATGGCCAAGGATTTCGGATTTTTGATTTTGTCATTTCCCAGGATTTATGTTTTATACAATCAGGTTACTGAAAATCAATGTACACAAAAAGACAATCTCACCCCAGAAACTCCAAAAATTAAACTGGTATTTCATTCTTTTCTTTTTCTCTAAACAGACTGGAAAGATGATTCTTCTGTGCAAATCCCTCAGCACTTGGCTATGGATCAGGCTCCCCTACAACAGGTACAGGTAGAAATAAAAATAAAACCTAAAAGAAAAAAAAATGGACATTATCATTTGTAGATTGTCTTGGTACCAAGAAATCATAGAATGGTTTGTGTTGGAAGGGACCTTAAAGATCATGCAGAGAATTACATTAAACCACATTCATAATAATAAACAGCTTTCAACACCAGATTTGTTCTGTTAGCAACAAATGTATCACAAAACTGCAGCAATTCAGATGCTCTTCTTGGTCTTCTATTTAGAAAATCAGTTCCACCACTATATCTTAAACAGAGGGGGGAAAATCAACACAAAATATCTTCAAATGTTTTAAATTTGGAATACAAAACTGAGATTTATTAAAATCACCACTGCCTAAACAGAGATCACTAAATGCATTGAAGGGAGCTTATTTTTAGCTCAAATTTTATTGGACATGTTATCAGAAGCATTTTCTTCTTTCAAGCAAAAGGGATGGGAAGGGAAAACTTTGAAAATCAGATGTTGAAAGCACTCAGTGACTTTCTGGTTATCTCCAACAAGCCCAAATTTAAAGGATTACCCTGCCTGCTGAGGGCTGCAGGCACACACTGCAGCAGCAGCTGCTTCATCAGTTTTCCTGTTAAAAACACTTGGGAGCAGCATGGAAGCAGCCAGGCTGTCTGTGCCAGGGAAATGAGTGTAATAGGAATATTTGGAAGAGGAACTGAAAAAGAAAGGTTACACTGATGAGAGAAAAGCACTGGCCTCCATCTCCAAAGCAGAACACCTGCTTTGTGATTTTATTCTCCCAATTTCTGACAAAGAACTGCTGTAATAAAACATCAATATATGGTAAACTCTATAAAGAAAACTGAGGTGGAAAATATGCCCTCACCTTAAAGACACGAAATGAGGCAGGAAATCAAATCAATGGTCTGTTCAGCCTGATGCCTCTAGTTTGTATGAATTAGGGTGGCTGAAGTATTTTTTCCTGTAAAAGAAATTGTTGCAAAGATTACAGGGTTGTCTGGTATTAGTGCAGAGCTGCTGGGGGGGCAGATAACACCTCAGAGTCCAGGGCTGTGGCGAGAATCCAAACCAGAGTGGGTTTAACTGCCACAAACCAAATAAGAGACTGGAATGCATCCACTGATCCATTAGTGAAGGGCACCTGCCACCTCTGAACACAGAAAAGCAGAATTTAAAGCTTCTCTTTCTACAGGAAAATTTCTGAGGATAGCAATTCCCAGGAATTTTAGAGCCTTGCCGGGCAGTTCACCCATAAACATTCAAGAACAATTGTCAGACAAAAGCTTCTGATTAATCCCACTTTCAAAATTTCCCAACACAAAAAGACAAATCTTTGTCACTGCTTTTGATACACCTTTACTATCAAAACTAGGGGAGAAGGAGGAAGTTTTCCTTAAAATCCACAACTGAGGAAACAAAAGAAGGAAAAAGCCAAGCACATGAAGGGAAAGAGAACTTTAAAGCTAAGCAAGCTGCTGCATCTGAGAATCCTGAAGATGTTAGCTAAAGATACCAGTTAGGTAATTTCAAAGCCACTCAATTACTGGGTACAATTAAACATCTCCTCAACAAGAGAGCAGAAAATCCCCAAACCCTCTTTACATCAAAGCACCACACTGGCCAAATGACCTTTTACAGAAATTACATTAATTGCATTAAACCTTACACTTTCTGGGGAGCAGGAAGAAAAAAGCTCTTTAGACAACACAAATACAGCAAGTTCAAAAGGACAGTTGGGGCTGTTTGTTAAAATTAAAACCACCCAGGATGATTTTAACTGCATTTCTTCTTTATTCTTTTAATTATCAAAGGCCTGTAAGGCAGTAACTTACAGCACAGCTGGATTTGTCTGGACACAGATCCCTCTGAACTGGAATTTTGGAGCAGGGAAAGAAAGAGAATTCACTCCCAATTGATTCTGAGCAGGGGTTTGCTGCTGGTCTGGGCTCCCTGCTGGAGTTAGGAAGAAAGGAGTGCAGCAGGAGAAATTAAATGTACTGTGGAAAGCTGTTAAATTCTATTCTGCAAGGTGCAAGTCCCTTCTAAAACACGTGACAAAGTGTACTTGACCTTAGAGACAACTCCAGTGCTTCTCACCACAAACCTGATCATACAGAGACCCCAGTTTATCCCAGTAACACCCCTGGTGTGGCACCTTCCAGCTTGGCAACATAAAACCACATCAGGAGACACAAAATTCCATCTACAGGCAAGAAAACTTACATTGAATTAAAAATAATAAATAAAAACAATCCTAAAAAATAGCAGCATGAGAGTACTTCTCTTATTCTGTTATTTCTTCATAGTAATAATAAAAAAAGTCAAACCAAGGTATTTTTTAGAAGTTTTAATGACAGCTTTAGAGAATATTCCTTAGTGAATGATGTCTTGAGGAGCACTTAAAACACCTCTTGATCTTCTTGGTCTGACTCATACAAAGGTGGAGACTGAGCTGAGTTTTCCACGTTCACCTCAATGCCAGAACCTGCTGTTTGTCCTCCAGAATTGCTTCCTCATCATCCACCTGGCTTTCCTCCCAGTCCCTTCAAAGAAACACACCCCGGTGATTTCCAGCACCTCCAACTCCCCAGGTTCTCTGCTTTAAGCCTTGCTGACATATGTTCACATATGTTGAACTAAAAGGCACAAAAATAGCTTTTACTGGAGATTTTGTCAGTACAAGCTACTCTAATTCAGCTTTTCCCTCAGTTTTTGTCACAAATCTCTGAATCAGCTCTAATCACAGCATGGAGTTCACTTCAGTGCTTCTCTGACTCTTGCTGGTTATGAGATCCCAATAAAAACCAGGAAAAAAAAACCAACTTTAGGAACTTTCTTTTATCCAGTCACCTCCTCTGTGTCCAAGGCAAAATAACAAATATATTGTTATTTTGTTATTGGTGAGTTAGAGGTTGTTAGCTCACCTGCCCACAACTTTTCAGAGCTACCTCACAACCCAAGAGTGCAGATGATTTTTAAGAGATTTACCTCATACATCTCAGTGCTAATTGAAATTGAAAGCCCCATAATCCCCATATTTATCATTTGGAGACTAAATAACAAAATACATTCCTCAGTTCTGACTCTGAGCTGCCAGACAAGGGGCTCACAACACCAAGACACCACACAGGTCATGCTGACATTTGTAATTAGCAGGTAATCCATAATTTGAGAGTTGGGGTTGTTTGCATTTCAGTTCTGACATGGTTGGAATCTTGAATAACCTAAAAACACACCCAGCAAGTTGAACTTACCCAAAAATATCAAATGTGTTGTGGTCTTCCATCTCCAGAGTGTTCTGCAAATCTGCATTTCCAAAGATTTCCTCCCAGGCTCTGCTGGAGGAGGTTCCATCTTCACAAGTTAAGTTGGAACAATTTTCAGGGCCTGAAATGGTTTAAGAGCAAATATGAACAAAAAGAAGCAGTATCTCTACTATCAGCTTGAAAAAAAGTCACAGTATTGACAAAAACTTGCCATTAAAAGTCTCAAACCAACTCTAGCTGATGAAAAATATCACTGCAAATTAAGATTCTACTTTTCCATATATCTATAACTTTTTATTAACAGCTATAAATTCACCACTTCATAGTTCAGAAGTACCTTTCAGAAAAGTAATACGTGATTTAAGTATTCTGCACAACACCACAAACTCTGTGTGAGGGGAAACACTGAGTGATTGCAGAAAGCTCAAAAGTTTGGTTCCTTTTTTTGTAATTTAAACCAACATGAATAAAATATAGACCCTTTCCAATATTTTCCCGGGATTCAAAATTGACAGCTTCGATTTCTGCACACAGCATTATTTAAATTAAAATGTCAACCTGGTTGCTCATGATGTGAGAAATAATGTAGAGCTACATTTCTTGGGATGGAGACAGTTGAAATTGAGAAAGGTAACACAAAAGTGCAGATACAGTTATTACTTGTGTCCCTGTTTCTTTGAGTTCATATAATCAGACTTGATTCTGTAGCAGGAAGAAATCCTTTATTAGATCACTCCTAAATTGTACCAGAGACTACCAACACACACAAATACAGAAACTTCTTCTAGAGAGTTTATTCTCTAAATATTCAAGCTAAGAGAGGAGCAAAAGGGCAGCAGCAGAAGCAGAAACCAAGCCAAATAAAATGGAATATTGGTGATAGCTGAAAAAAGGTAATTTTTAACTCTTAATTTTTAACTAAAACCTATTCTCACAAAAAAAATTACACAAATTAAGATATAAAAATGACATATTCACCAGTGTCTCCATTTTACCCAATTAAAATTAACCTAATTAGGAGCTGAGAACCGTGGCTGTCCCTACCAGGCCATGGCATCCATGCTGCCATCAGAGGAGGTTGGTTCTGAGCCTGGAGAGCATTTGCAGCTCTGCTCCGTTGACTTTCCAAGACAGCTCGAACTACAGAGTCATCAGCGAATTCACTCAGGCTCCTTTCACAAACCCACTGCCCATCTCCTGAAACCAAACATTGGTAGAGGAATTATCTGCAGGTTTTGTGTTAATATCCATTTACTCTTCCCACATTTAATGTGTGAGTTAAAGAAACCATACAACAAATTATTTTAGAGATATATAACAGACGAAAAGCCTGATTTCAAGTGATGTATTTGATCAGATGAATGAAGTTCACTTGTTGTTTCACATACACCATGAAAAGCAATAGGGACCTCATGGAACCCTCTTCTCAGGGGATGTATTTATAAAAATAAGGATATAAATTTATATTTGCATTGCCTCAAGGTAGGGAGTTTATTTTATCCCTGCCCAGTACCACTTGTGTGGTGGCACGACTGTCACCGTGAAAGTGACTCTCAAAGCAAGCTGGGTGGAAGGGAACTGAAAAATGATGAGAAATGTGTGTATTTGATGATTTATTCACACACCAGTACCTGGAAAAGGGCTCCTCCTGTCCCTGGGGCTGGAGGCAGCAGAAAGGGAAGGAGGAGCCTCCAGCTTTTCCTCTTTAGGGTTTGCACCTACAATGAAGAAGCCTTCAAGTCCCTGATAAGATGTAGGACCACATTTCTGTCTTTTGGCCACATCCTGTAACTTGAATAAAACAGAGAAATTACATACAGGAAGGGAAACAGGAGACTTTATAAACTGCCCCTGAAAGTTTAGATTAATAAAATGCTTCTTTCACAGAACTCAGACTGATTTTGACAGCCAGCTGTGACATGTTCATGAGGATGATGTTTTTGTTTTAAGATATGCTTTAAAATCCTAAAATCTTCTCATGTTGTGAGAGTTTGAGTCTGTTCTTTCAGTGGGGACATGAAAAGCAGATTTTAATTGTGTTCACTTTTAAAGGAACACAAGTGCTTTTAAAGGAACAGAAAGGAAGGTGATCACTGTTTAACAATGACTCCAAATTTATGTCCCAACCTTTTCTATCATTTTTTTGCTTTTAATTTTATTTTCAGCAAACAAGGACCTGAATAATTTCTTAGATAAGACTGAGCACCATTTTTTGGTCACTCAGGTGAAGTACTGTTAATACAAACATGGGAAGAGCTGCTGCTCCAACACCTTTTTTATGTCTTAAACAAGTTTGTTCTCTTTTCCTTTTTTTGAACATTCACAGAAAACTGGCAACACAAACCAGAGCCTTTCATCCCCTACACATCAAACACAGCAGGCAGTGACAATCCCCTAAATCTAAAGCAGATAAAGCAACATCCTTCATCTGGTGAGCAACTAAAGATATCATCACTCACTGCTGAAGATTTTGGAATTACAGGTGAGACCAAACTGTGGCTATTGCAGACACTGCCCAGCTCTTGTGGCTCTCTGCTGTTTTTCTGCAGTTCAGTCTCCAGGAGATCTCTGGTGCTCTTCAGTCCAGTCCCAAGGAGATCTTTGCTCACTCCTTCAGGGGGCTCAGAGATCTCCTCAGGAACTTCACAGGGGCTCAGTGATCTCCTCCCAGCCTTTGGTTTAATACTCCCCTCCTGCACTGCATTGATTTCAAGATCACTGCAGACAATCAGTTTTTCTATAAGAGTGCAACAAAATAATGAAAATTGCAGTATTTGTAATGAATATTAATTATAACCTGCAAGTCCACTACATTTTCTTCATGAACTTAAAATACAAAATCGCCATTAAAGAAGGGCAATTGTTGAAATTTATTAAAATTTCCTTAAAAGCATTATAAGGTTTGAAATCCACCCTATCAGGCTGTGAATAACTCTGTAAATTGGTTCTGTTATACATGTTTATCACAGTGCTCACACAGCCCATCAAACTGTAATAAATCAAATTACGATAGCCCAGAGAATGGTACATAATTTAATAACCTTTAATTATTTTTCAGACCACTGTAGTTGACTACCCATCCTAGATGAGAATAATAAATTGAACACATTTATGTGTTCAGTTTATTATTATTTTAACTTATTGTTATTACTTATTATTATTTTAACTTTATTATTATTTTAACTTTTCACATTTACCTTGAGAAATTTCTTTAGGAGAAACAGGATTTCTGTTGAGAGGAAAAAGTAAAAACTATTAAGTGTCAGCTAGGAAGTTAAATGGAAAGAAGAGCTTCCCATGGGACCCATTTCTCTTTTAAGTGGCTGCTTCTGTGCTGTTGTGGTCTGCAAATGCTGAGCTTTCCCAGAGAAAGGGGAAAAGACCAGAAAAATACAAAAGAGCAAAACAGGTCACAGTTCACCAAATAATGTTGGGAGATCAGAGGAATTGCAGAAGTATCAGTTACTGTTTTTGTCTGGAATTACAAGGTTAATTAAGTAAAAGTATCTAAAATGTGCACAGCACTGATCTATGGTAAAATCTGTATACAAGTTCCTGCTCCTGCTGAGGCAAGAGCTCAGAAAAGAGAAATTTCACTAAAACTCAGGACAGGCAAATGCAAAGAAATGCATCTTACATGGGTTAGGATTTCAAAGTGATGCCTCTCTAGCTACAGGCAATTAATATTCCTCAGTGGCTTTAAAACAGTGTACACTTAAATATAACTGCCTGCAAAGAAAAGCCCCATTGCTCAGGAGCTAACCCCAAATTTGGGATTATTTCTGTTGCTCCCCCACAGTCTCTGCATTTCTGATACCTTCCACACTCCAGTGGGGCAGTTTTTCCTTGCTGATTCATCCCCACAGCTCCAGTTTCTTCCACTGAAGAGTCTTCCAAGTCCTTGCTATGAGACTGAATTAAAAAAAAAAAAATAAAGAGACCCACACTCAGCAACAGATTAACATTTTTAAAATAAATTTAAAAGTTTAAAAAGTGCTGAAAAGCTGCCAGACTTTGTGTATAAATCCCATATAGTGCAGGTCCCTGAACACAACAGAAAAACAAATTACAGAGAACTTTTGGAATGATCAATTTTCCACATTTGTATGGAAAATAAACAATGCACCAATGTTTTTCCTTATTGGAACTTATTTAACTGTTGCTACTTTAAGCATTTAACAAATCAAGGCTTGAACAAATCAGTTCACAGTTGAGATCCATGAAGTCCTTTAGCAGTACTCACATCATCAAGGAACTCAATTTTCAAAGAGGACTCTACATTTTCAGAAACAGAGTTGGATTCTTCAACTCTATAAACAGATGCCCAGTATTTCTTCACCTCTTCAGCTGTGAAATATAAATAATTTCATGCATTTCAGTTTTTCCTGTTCAAAACACACTCATAAAACACAACATTTTTATTCTTTATGAAAAATAAATTTCTCCTTTTGTTGTTGCTGCTTTTAGCAGAAACTGGTTAAGAGTAGAAACACTCAGCAACCACAGAAAGGAAATCTGAAGGAAAAGGTGTTTTAGATGGAATAAACAGAAATCTGTTACACCTGTTAACTCCTCAATGTCACCATCATCATCATCATCTCCTTGTCCCCCTCCTCCAGCCCCAGCCTGGTGAACACTCAGGGCTTGCACAGGCCTTGAATCTTTCATGCAACTTGCAAAAAACTCCTCCACAGGAGCTCTGAAACAGGGAAAAAATAAAAACTAAACTTATAAAGTCGTATTTTTAAAAATATATCCAAAAAAAAGAAAAACCCTACCAGCCTGTTTACTGGAGCAGCATTAAATAACTCCTAATTTCACTGAGGTGCCTTTGCTCCTCAAGAATTTATAAAACAACTCTGTGATGTCCATAAACAATCTTGAAGATTTCCTTTCTCTATAAAACTCCTGAAACAAATGCCCCAAAATCAAGTAACCAAATATCATAGGTAGTCTCCAAATTCTGCAATGAATTCTGAACTCTGAAGTGATCAAGTCTGGTTATAATCATTATTTTATTAAAATAAAGCCCCCTGTATATATTCCCCTTAAGTCTTGATAATATATCTGACATTTTCAAAGTTTCATCTGGATTTTGTTAATTCAGTATTTCTGAATTCCTTCATTAGGAGCAATAAATCCAACAATACCTTCTGTATTTCTTCAGCAGGAGTTTCTCCATGTAGCTCAGGCCATCCTTCTGGAATTCCACATGGATGGGCTCCTTCAGAGCAGTGACATTGGTCTGTACCTCACAAACCCCCACAGGCTCTGTCAGAATTATTTTTTAAAAAATATACAGCTGTTGAAGCTTATAAACTTGCTCTTTACCTACATTAGCCTTGAGTGAACATCACATTTGGGCCTGTGCTTAGCTCAGCCTTTGCATAACTCCAAATTTTAAATGGCCAGCAATATTATATTTAAAGAACACAGTCAGCAGTGGGGGCAGCCACAAAAACTCATTTATTACAGATTACTACACTGGAGCCATAGAAGGAGTGGAGGGATGGAATTCCACAACTCCACAGATGAAAATCCCACAGAAAAGAAGAAAAAAAGGGGGAAAAAATCAGTTTAACATTATTTTGTACAAAAAGCCACCATCCATGGACTAGAGGAACAAGATACAGACTGGATTTGCACAAATCCAATCAGACCAGAGGAATTTTCCATATTTTTCCATGCATACTTCAACTGATTGCAGCTTTTCATTGGGACAAAGAAATATTAAGAGCTTGTGGAAGGCAAGCAGAAAACGTGCTTGGATAGAACACACAAAATCCTGAGCCCTGCACATTCCTTGCCTCAGTTTAAAACTGTTTGGTTTTTGTTTGAGCATTGCAGTTCTTGCTGAAGTGCCACGTGAGAGACAAGGCTGTGGGAAGGGACAGGGGCTGGACAACATCATTACAAAAACTCAGCTAAACACTCTGCATATCATTAACAAAACCCTTCAGAGATGATTGTTATTAATGAAAGCACACTGAGAAAGAGTAAAATGGGTTTGCTTAGCTTCACATAGTATCTGCCTTCAGTAATCTAAAATCTGGCTCCCCCTGCATGTAAATGTCATTAAAACAGGACAAACCATACCTGACGGGACCCCACTGGCACACGGATCTCCTCCAGGATCACTTCTACCTTTTCTCCACTGCAGCAAGGCTTCCTGAAAAGTCTTTGCAGACGCCTCCTCATCAAAGGCACCACTCAGCAACAAGCCTTGGTCCTGCTTTCCAAGGCTTGCACAGGCTGATTCTGAGGCTGGTTCCTAAATCAGTTCCACAACATTACTGATAAACCCTTTCTGATGAGCAGCAGCTCTTTTAGTGCCAGCTGTGGAACTGCTGCTCTCAGTTTGCTGAGTGCTGAGCTACCTGGTCATCAAGAGCACTCATTTTATGTGATCCTGCTCACAATTAACTGCAAAGATCTGTCAAGAGTTAAATAAGAAAGACAAAAGTTTTTCTTACCAGACACACAAACCCTACTTGTAAGGGTTTTTGGTGTCAGAGAGTAGTGACCATGGACATCCTGTCCCATGTACAGGAGGGATGAAATGAGGCATTTAATGCAGCATGTCTCATTTAAAGGAGTTTATGAGCTGTGTGCTTTAATAATGAAGAGCTGATTATTGAAGCTTCTCAGTGGACAGGGGCACATCTGGAGGGGAAAATGGTCATTTAAGGGGCTAACTGGGATAGCCATTCAAACAGCAGCCCAGGGAAGTGCAAACTGTAATTGATGGGACTGACTGAAAACAGCTACAAAAGGAGAAAACAGTCCTACACTGGGACTTCAGTGATTTTTCAGCTTTTATTAGAACAAAGAAAATTATTCTGGAAGGCTTCCATTACCAGCTCTTGAATGATTATCAAGCAGAACCACAAAATATTTTACGTATTTATGGGAAATATCTACACATTGTCCAAGTGAGGGACCTGTTCTTACCACAAAAAAGCAGCAGAGGTAAAGGCAGAAAACAATGAGTCAAACATCAGCAGCCCCTACACAATCAGGATGTTCTCCCAACTCCTCCTTTCCACCTGCCCTACGCTTTAACTGATCCAGGGACTGGCTGCACATCCAGCGGCACTTGTGACTTGCAAAGGCAAGAAACGCTGGCTGTTAGCGGTGTCAGTGTCCGCACACCCAGGGCATTCCCGGATCCTCCCCCTGCACAGCGCGGTGAGCACGGCGCAAAAAAACCGCGGGATGAGCAGGGAACAGCTGGAGCGCGGGGCCAGCGATCGCAGCTCGGTTCCTCACAGCAGCATTCCCACTCCAGTCCCTCCGCCGGCTCCCATCTCCACACCAGTCCCTCCCCCGGCTCCCGTTCCCACACCAGTCCCTCCCCCGGCTCCCGTTCCCACACCAGTCCCTCCCCCGGCTCCCGTTCCCACACCAGTCCCTCCCCCGGCTCCCATCTCCACACCAGTCCCTCCGCCGTCTCCCATCTCCACACCAGTCCCTCCCCCGGCTCCCATTCCCACACCAGTCCCTCCCCCGGCTCCCATTCCCACACCAGTCCCTCCCCCGGCTCCCATTCCCACACCAGTCCCTCCCCCGGCTCCCATTCCCACACCAGTCCCTCCCCCGGCTCCCATTCCCACACCAGTCCCTCCCCCGGCTCCCATTCCCACACCAGTCCCTCCCCCGGCTCCCATTCCCACACCAGTCCCTCCCCCGGCTCCCATCTCCACACCAGTCCCTCCCCCGGCTCCCATCTCCACACCAGTCCCTCCGCCGTCTCCCATCTCCACACCAGTCCCTCCGCCGGCTCCCATCTCCACACCAGTCCCTCCGCCGGCTCCAGTTCCCACTCCAGTCCCTCCCCCGGCTCCCATCTCCACACCAGTCCCTCCCCGGGCTGGAGCGCTCGCTGGGCCGGGATCCCCGGGCTGCGGGGCGGCTGCAGCGTCCTGCGGGGGCGCAGCGCCCTCGGGCGGCGATCCCCGGCACTGCAGCCGCCGCCGCGCTCCGGGATCGCTCCCGGGGCCGGGATCGCTCCCCAAGAACCGCTGGGAAGAACAAAACGCGCACGATCCGCGCTCCCGGCACTGCGCGCTGTTCCTCGTTCCGTCAGCGTGAATGAAATTGGGAACACGGGAGCAAAATCTACGTGGTTTTGTTAGAAAGTTATCTTAAATTCCAAATGCGTACCTGTCTTTTTCCCTCAAAGGAAAAGCATTACAAAGCACACGAAATATCGGTGCCTTTTGAGGGTTAGCAGCTCCAAGGGGTTTAATAAAACAATGGAAATAAATCATATTATGTGATTTATTACAGGGTGGGGAGGGGGATCTCTGAGATGATACTCTTTTAGAATAAAAGTGTTCTTTTCTTATTCAACAGTGGAACGTTTCTATTCACATAGGTCACTTTAAAAACCGAGTTGTATGAGGCTATACCACACTTTGGAGGCTGAGTTTCCTATTTACTATTTATTTCCTATTTATTATACCTATTTCCTGCTTGCTAAAAGGCAAAACACTCTTATTAAATAGAAATCAGCTCACACTTGATAACAGAAATTTCCACTCTAACACAGCCAACAAGGTGCCAGCTTGGAAAGCAGTCAGAATTCAACATCTGCCCTGGGCTTTATCTAAGGATTTAAAATTATAAAACATTCATGGACCACTTAATTTTGCCCCCTTTGCCTGCAACCATACATCTTATTTTAATCATAGAGAAGTGTTCCTGAGTTAAGGATGAGGTCAGCTGCCTTCAGTCATGCCCACATGCTGGGCAAATTATTAAAAATACAGTTTAAATAAATTCTTTAACTGTTAACTCTTAAACTGTTAACTGTTAAAGTTAATTCTTTAACTGTTACCAGTTAAAGAAGTGATCACGGTTCTGGATAACAGAACCATTTAATGCTTCCTTGCATTCGGGGAGATCAGTCTGTGAAATTTCTCTTTATGGGTGCTAAATAATGATCAGTGAGAGAAAGAAAAATGTGTTTCTACATACTGACACAAAATAATCTAGGCATATTAAATTGCATTGCTTGAGAGTTATTTTTAAACCATTTACTTACCAGCAGCCCACCCTTAATTTCAGGTGATCCACAGGCCACACCCTTCACTCCCAATTTTTCATGAGCTACATCTCTTTCGGGCTTAGCTGGTTTTTTTACTGGCTCTGAAAACAAACAAAAAAATCAACTAATCCAGTGTTCCACTCTGATTTCTTCATTATTTAATTGCAGCAACCTCCAAGCAGCAATAACCTATCAGAAGTTTAAGTCTTATTTCTTTTAAGAAAGATGTCTTTACCTTGAATCTGTTCCTTGAGTACTTGCAACTTCACTTTGGCTGGAGAAACCTAGAGGAAAGAATATTCACATATATCTGTATAAGGTTCTACTGATAATAAATAAAGAGTAACTTGTACAGGATGAAAATGGGTTTAGAGAAATAGCAGGGCATGCATTTAAAGAGAAAACTCCATGTACTGCTCAACACAGCCATGAGGCCCAGGACCAGTTTCCCTCCCCAGACATGAAATATCATCCACGTGACCCTTCCATCATCTAACATCCCAGTAATTATTATTTTTCAGCATTTTTGCTCCTCAGTTTCCCCCTACAAACAGAGTTCACCCCTTATTTTAACCTTGCCCTTTTTAAAATTCTGCCACATTCATCTCCTCAGCTGTCCCAGCTGAAACCTGAAGTCTTTGAGGCAGCAACAGCTCTGAGTCTTGTCTCAGAGAAGGGGGAAGGGAAAGAGGTGGGGAGAGGAAACCTTTTCATTCTGATCCTCTCCTCTCACAGGCAAGGAGGCAATTTTATTGAAGCTCTCATTTTCTGCCAGTTTAACAAAAATTGCCACAGACCTTCCCAAAAGAAAATAAGTACCTCATTTGTACATACTGAAAGAAAACAGATTTTTTCAAAGATTTAGCAAGAAAGTTCTACTTCCCTTCTTTTTGGTCTGAGCAAGGATGTCATAGAACAGCAGTCAATAAACCCGAGTTAAAGAAAAGACTTTAACTGTGGTGTATTTTATCTGTGAAAGCAGAGAAGCTGCACTCAAAGTTTCACCCAAAGCCCTTCAGTCTTTCAGATCCATCATGGGCAGCAGCCAGCCAAAGGACAGGTTCCTGGTGGCTTCCACCACTGCCAGTGCCACTCTTACAGGATTAAATCTGGGATCATTTGCTGTTTATTGCAACTAAAACCCCAACAGAGCACCCAACAAAACCTGCTGTTCCTCCAGCTCAGAGAATCACAGCTTTGGCATGGAAAAATAAGCAGTTAGGAATTTTACTCAGACAGGACTTAACCTTTTGGGTTTACAGTATTCAAAATTTTCCTGTTCTGCAGCATAAATCCAGTTCTAAATCTTGTTTTACTTGCAAATATGGTTTCCTACCTTCTTCCTGTTTTCATTATTTTGTTCCCCAGCTCGGGGTGGGGTGGTCCTTGGTCCTGCCTGCCCAGATTTCCAGTGATAAGCACCTAACTTCCTACAAAGCAAGGCAAGGAAAAACTTCAAACTTAGGCCTTCTGCAAGCAAGAAATCATAAAAGCTTTCCTTGATCTTGTTAAATATGAACAAAACATCACAAAAACAAACTTGTCTATAGGATCATCCATTCCCCAAAGCACAAATACTCCCTTCCATGGAAACCTGCTTCACATCCACTTTAATAGCAGTAAATACAATAAATGTGTAAGAAAGTACTTATTTTTAAACCATTAAATTGCTCCAAGTTTTTAAATTTTAGAAAACAATCTTATCAATTCTCAAAGGCTGGTTTCAGAAGAATAAAAACAGAAGCACATTTTGTGTGAGCCTCCATTGTCCCAAATTACTGCAGGACTTCATCCAGCACTGCAAAAAAGGCAGAACTTTGAGATCCTTTCCAGCCCAAAGCACTCCTCGATTCCAGTGGTGCAAATGCCAGAGCTCCTGTGCTTAGAGCTCCCCACAGCAGCTCTCAGGGCCTGCAGGAGCCAGGCCTGGAGCACAGAACAGGAACAGCTCTGTGAGAATGACGTGGAGACAAAAGCGCCGCACATCGCCTGGAAAACGCTGCCCCAGCAGCTCAGGGCAGCGCTCACACAGGCACCAAGGGAGCCAAAGCCAGGCAAGGGCATCCCCAGGGGCAAAGCACAGCAGGCAGGAACTCAAGGGAAAGGAAGCAGATGTTGCAGGAATTTGCCAGCATTGAGAGTGACTCAGATTTTAACTTCACCCCAGTGTCTGCCCCATTGCACCGTGCTTGGTTCCAAGCCTTGTTTGCCATCAGGCTGAAGATTCCTCTCTGGGAAGCCACACAAATGTAAGAGAGGATCAAAGCAAAAATAACAACAGCACCCTCTGCAAAAACCTCAGAAATGAACAGGGGGGCAGGAGAAACTGCTCTGTCAACTGCTTGAAAACTAAGGTCACAAATCCAGTCAGACATGGAAAAGGAGAAGAGGGGATAAATGAGGAAAATGGATCCAATATCATATAGGAGTTTAAAATTAACCGAGTCATAGGGAGGCAAGTTTATCAGTGGGAAGAAAGACTGAAGAGAAGGGACTAAATAGAATTGTGAATTCCAAACTTTACAAGAGATCCCATGTGGGGAGTTAGAGGTGTGGAGGGAGCATCTCATTGGTTTTTTTCTCCCAAAAGGCAATTTAACCTATTTTCCAAAGGGAAACTGAACCCACCTCCTCTCTTCTTTCTCTCTGCTCATGTTTGACTGCAGCTGCCGCAATCTCTTCTCCATCTCTTTGTTTTCTGTTTCTAACTGCACTTTCTCCAACTGCAATTCCTTGACAGTTCTGGAGGAAATATGAAATATTCATTAGAAGTCACCTGGAAGTGAGTAAGGCACCTGTAGGAGTTTAAAGCACAAAAACAGAAGCTGGAAAATTTGTCATTACAGCCATGTCCCTCTTCTATCTCCCAGCAGGACTGAAAACAGCTCTGGAAAATTCAGGACAGGTCAAGTGCAAATTCTACCACAAAACTGATACAACTGTGCCTGTACTCAAAAAGGTTTGGGGTTTATTCCTATTAAAAGAAACAATCCACTGATTTCTTTAGTATGCTTCTATTATCCAGTAGATAAAGGGTTATAAAACCTATAACTTAGTCAGAAAGTAGATTAAAGCCTGAGAAAAGAAAGAATAAAAGCACAGGGAAAATGCTAGGAAGGAAACACATCATGATTGTTTTTGCTCTTGCCCTCTTCTAGTTAATGTTGCATTAAAACTTATTAAAATTTACAAAAACACATCTCAATCCCAGTCAGATAGAATGCACTTACTTTGTTTTTAATCTCACTGAGGTTCCAGCTTTTGAGCCTGGGAGAATTACAAAATCACTGACATTCATGATGCCCAGCACAACTTCTCCTAAAAAAGAGAATTTCAATGATCCACAGTTAGGAACCTGTTGAAATGGGAATTTGATTGAAATTAAAACAGTAAAAAACTCATTACACATCCAAAAATATTCACATATAGAGGGAAATGGAGCACAAAAGTTGTTTATATGAAGTGCCAATAAAATCCTAGAGCAACTCAAAATTGAATTTAACTGGGAAAAAAACCTTTTTTATTACATTTATGATACCAGGGAAAAGATTTTCTTGGCTGTTTCATTTGGGCAATTCCCTGCAGTTCGGTGTAAGCAGATTAATATTAACTAAAACACAGCTTTCCTGAACCAAACCCATAAAAAGCACCAAGAAGGGGAAAATTGTACCAATGGCTGTGAAGTCAAATCATCTCACCTGATTTGGGAAGATAAATTCCTTCTGTCACAGACAAATTGATACAAAAGAACACAATAACAGAGCAGAGTTAATTCCTCCTCTCAAGACTTCAGTAGTATTTCAAATACTTTTTTTTTTTAACCCAGGTTATAAAATAAAATACTCTTCCAAAAAGTAAATTCAGCATGGGGTTTAAATTGAGGGTGAACATCCAGCTTCTTGCTGGGCTGGAATATTTGTGGGATAACTGCAGTTCAGAGCAAAACTGAACTGAACTGGGCATTTCCTGGTGCTGGGATGGAAAAAGAAACAAAAGTTGACAGTCCAGAGACTTACAGGGTGCCTGGAAACTTCTGCAGCTCGTGGATCTCAGCTCCCTGGGGAGGGCAGGGCCTACCAAAGGATAAGGAGAAGCTTAGGATTGGAAATATTCCAATATTTCACCTGTTTACAGGTGAACCTGAAACTGAGCATTAATACAGATAAAATGTGTTCAAGTATCTCCACCCACAAGGCCAAACAAATGGCACATGGAAATAAAAACACCTGCTGCCACAGAACCTAAAATGCAACATTGCAGTGCTGACAAAGATTTGTGCACAAAACAAATTCCTTATCGTGTCAGAAAACCCAAGCACTCCATTCTACCATCATTTCAAAACAGTTATTCCTTTATCACTTTCCAGGATAAAAGAAGATTTTATTAATTTTGAATAGAAGAAAGTTTTTCTCTTGGCAAATGTGTGCTGGCAGGACCAGCACAGCTGGACAGGAGGAGGGCACACACTGGATTTGAGGTGGCTCAAAGGCTATTTAATAAAAAAACCAGACAAATGACACAGGTCAGCTGAGCAAGCTCAAGGAGGGAAGGTAGTTGATAAAAAAATACTATTTATATGAGTTAACTTTAACATATTCCACTGAAAGCAAATATTTAAAGGGATGACTTAAAAATGTGGTAATATCAGAGATAAATATCAGAGATGCTGTGTGAGAATATTGGAGATAAAAAGCTCTATAAAGTTTCAGGAACACTGAGCAGGGGGAAAAACCAGCATCAAGTTGTAGATCACAGGGGAGAGAGAGTGATCAACCCCCTGAATTGTTCTGAGAAAATACAGGGATAAAAACAACTGTTAAACACTGAGACTGCAAGAGTCAAAGTTAAACAAACCCCATGGGGAAATACAGACCCACAGCCTGAAATATCCCTGAGCTGGGCCCTGGGGCTGCACAGCAAAGGCAACCCCAAACTCCTCAGAAACACACTTGGAACTGAAATACACAGAGGAGTTCCCTCTTTCTGTCTGCTTTTTGTTTAATGAATCCCTTTTCTCTCTCTAATAGGCAACACAATTAGCCAGGGAGGCAAACGCTAAAGCAACTCATCAACATAAATAAATCAAGTACTAATTAGCCACATCCTTTCTGCCTGCTCTCCTGCCACACTGGTACTCAAATTTCATCATTCCAGCAGGTTCCTCCGGGCTGACAATGGATGTACAGTTCAAAGTAACAAAACAAAAATTGCTGTTTGGGCTAAAGGAAATTTAAGTCAACTTTAAAAACTGCATAGCTAAATAAACCCAAATTCCACATAGCTTAGCTCAAGTCTCTTCTTAATCAATTTAAAGACAGGTTTATAACTTACAGACAGCTGAAGATGGGTGTATTTCACACTACAAGAGTTTAAACAGGGCAGACTAAATTCCAACAGCCTCCTCCCATCAATAAACCCATAAAATCCAAAAGGATCCCACTGTCTGTGCAATAGCTCACATCCAATTATCAACACCATGAACGTGGATTTCATGCTACACTAACTTCCATCCACTTACCAATACTTCAAACCAAACTATTTCCTTTGAGGAATTATTCCAACCGCAATAAAGAGTTTGTCTGTCACTGCTCCCCACCCATTTGCTTCTGGTCCTTCCAAACATCCAACATTATACTAACTACTCTAAAGAAAGAGTAAAAAGAATGACATTAAAAATATAAGAAAGAAGAAAACTACAACACATAGATTTTAATTCAGGTACGCTGAAATAATCCCAGTCTTTCAGAATAAATTCATATTCTCCATGCCCCAACATCTGTGACACCAACCACTTCAAAGTCCCCTTCCTATTTTTAAGCCAATTATCCATTTCTGTGTGCAATGCCATACAGCACACATAAAATAAGATCAGGAAAACAACATAAGAACAGCTAAACACCACTTTCTCTAAGTCCTTTTACCATATTTTGCAATTTCACCACACTTTGGAAAGACGCCTTATCTCAGTACCTCTTCAAACTCAACACCTATTTCTATGGGTTGCATATCTTCACTCTTGCAGTGGTTTGAAATAGCTCGGGTTTTAGTTAAGGGAAAAAATTATAGCAGTTAAGGGAAGAAGATATAGTCATCTGTTTAACCAAGAACTGTGATTTCAGCTGTATTGTAAATAACTTGAGACACAGGATGGTCTAGGCATCTCCACTTTTTTTTTTTTTTTTTTTTTTTACTAAAAAAAGAAACAAAATAAAACAACAACAACAACAAAAATAAACAGGAAAAAAACCCCAAACTACAAACCAAAACCAGCCACGCTACAGTGCATGTTTCTTAAGAGAAAAACCTTCTTACCCCCACTATGGAGCTACAGCCACTGCTCTGCGAGCTGCAGCAAGTCTGCCCCGAGCAGAGCAGGAGGAAAAAAAAAAAAAGCAGGTGGGGTGATAAATAACAGATAGGGTGATAAATAACAGTTGGGGCGATAAACAACAGGTGGATGATGGCAGCAGTCAGTACCTGCCTTTAAAGCTCCTCTCAGGCTCCGATGTGGGATGGGTTTGTGGAGTGTGTTCGGTCCCGACCGCTGCTCTGGGGAAACAGCAGAGAACAAGGGCAGACACGAAATAAAGGTGTAAAAATCCCCTCAGTAAAGCTATGGAGTTGTTTGTCTTTGTTGTTTGGGTTTTGGTTTGGGTTTTTTTTTTTTTTCTTTCTTTCATTACTGATGTCTTTCCAAGCCTGATGCAAAGTCGGCGGGGCAGGAAGAATGAACTGCCTGGAAGTGTAACCTAAACCAGAGAGGAGTGAGAAGGGCAATAAAGACAACAGTGCCAGGGCCAACACAACCGCAGCGGTGCGGGTGCGTGCCAGGGCACTGCCGGGCACACTCTGGGGACATTTACACAACTTAAACCTGCCCCGGGCACCCTCAGCCCTCCTCGGGCATGGGCTGCGCGCAGGGCGGGAGCCTCGGCTCCTGAGGGGAACTCCGCGGGACCTCCGGCCGGGGCTGAGGGGGTGCTGAGGGGGAACTGAGGGCTCACCCCGGCCGGAGCTGAGGCGGTGCTGAGGGGGAACTGAGGGCTCACGCCGGCCGGAGCTGAGGCGGTGCTGAGGGCTCACCCCGGCCGGAGCTGAGGCGGTGCTGAGGGCTCACGCCGGCCGGAGCTGAGGCGGTGCTGAGGGCTCACCCCCGCGGGGGCTGTCCCGGTGCCGATCCCTGCCCCGGTCCCGGTCCCTGTGGCCGTCCCGGCCGCACCGCCCGCGGTCCCCGAGCGCGGCGCCGTTGCCGTGGCAGCGCGGGAGCGACCATTGGGCACAGCCGGGTGGGGGGGCCCGAGGGGAGAGGTGATTCCGTGCGGGGAGCGCGGAGCTCGTCTGGGGGCAGAGCTTCCTTTATCACAGAACCGCGGGATAGTCCGAGTTTGGAAGGGACATTAAAGATCATCCAGTGGCACCACTGTGTGGCGGGGACACCTTTTACTTGTTTCTTGCAGCCCCGCCCAGCCTGGCCTTGGACGCTCCTAGGGACGGGGCAGCCACCGCTTCTGTGGCTCGCTGTGCCAGGGCCTGCCCGCCCTCACAGGAGCTGTTCCTTCCTAATCTAAACCTGCCTTCCGTCAGTTTAAAACCATTGCCTCTTCTCCTGTCACTCCAGGAGAAAAAGCCTGGAAGAAAAAGTTAAAGTCAAAAAAGAAATATTCACCGTCTAGAAAATCCCTCTCCCTCCTTTTAACGAGCCCCCTCCCATCTCATTCCAACCTTTATTGCCAAACTTCCCAAAAGATCTCCCGGTTTGTCTTTGAGTCCAGGCTTTTCTCTGGTTTCACTTTAAAGTATTACTTATTCATCACTCTGGAGGGAGCAGTCAGCTCTTCCTGCTCATTTAGTGCCGTGCTTTCAGTAGCTAAAATCTGAATCAACCTCGCTGAGCGCAAGGAGGCTTCAAATGGATTTTTTTTTTTTTTTTTTTTTTTTACAAGTTATCCCATTATCCACACTAACCTTTAGTTAGTGCTCAGGACCCACAGAGCCAAACGTCCTTGCGATGTTTAATTTTTCACAAAGGCTGTATTTATGCCCACCCCGGAGATTTGTGCAGCTGTAGATCCACGCATCACAGCTCTGCTCTTCCCAACCAGGGATTTATGTCTCTGCCAAGAAATGAGAATTCCCAAGCCACCCCCTCAGAGAATACCTGGAGTGCATGGCAAAATTCAGGGTTTTATCAGTTACATTGTTGCAGTTTATTTGCTTCGAGTCTTGTCCTTCCAATTTTGGTGGCTTGACCATTATTTATGATTGATGCTCCTTTAGAGGATAAACAGCCTCCACAGAAAAGCTGGAGTTTCAGGGAAAAAAAAAAGCACTCCATGATCCAAGCCTGGATTTAATAAGGACAAAGTATTATCTGGTTGAAATTTACGCACTCTAAGCTGTATTTCATTTGGCAAATTTACATTTGTCCCATATGTATTCAGGCTAGCAGGCACACAATAACTTCCACCATTTTTCTTCACTAGATAATCTGTCTGGCAGTAATTTTCCTTCATCATCCTAGTTACAGCACAGTTTTCAAGATTTTTTTTACCCTGACAGGCAATTTGAGTGGAGAGCCTGTGGAAACAGTTATGGATTTATGGATTTCTTGATCTTGAGAAGGAACTCGAGTAGTTTGCATAATGTGTAAGCAACTTGAAAATAATCTGTATTCTGGACCTTACCTGGAGTATTGTTTTGCAGCATTAGAACTTGTTCTTCCCTGTAGGAAAATCATGTTTCTAGTAGCCAGATGAATACAGTTTTTAATATTCTACAATAATGCCTTACTGAAAGGCATCCCATTGTACATGGGATACTTATCTGTTATTTTCAAAGAAAGTAGAAACAACACACTACATAAATTCTACCAAAATTCTACGTAAATTATGTTACAATACTCAAGACTACTTTTAATTATAAAGTTTCAGCTGGGAAAAATGCGATTTTAAATGTAAGATAATTTCCTGCAGAAAAATTGGCACTCAGCATCCCAAACTTAAACGATTCATACTGACTTTGTGAGCTTTGGATCGAGTACTTCAGCTGGGAGAGCCTCAAGAGCCTGCTTTGTTGAGGTTTGTCCCCTTAGATTTACATGCATGGGAGATGAACTAATGCAGGATTTGATGCTGGCATTGTCTACATCATCATATTTATAGTTAGATTTTTTAACTTTCAGCCATTTTGTGGGTCTCCTCCTATGCTCAGTTGTATTTTTTTTTGTTTTGTTTATCAAGATCTGATTTTCATAAATGTAATTCCTTATTTTTGCAATCAGCTTTCACAAATGTAGATCACACTAAGAAGTCAGTGCTTGCCTGATTTCTCCCAGAGTCACTTTTATTGGAAGTTAACGTAAAGTTTATAAGGAAAATTAAAGCTGAAATTCAACTCAGATCCTTCTGGTGGAGTTGTGCTATAAGTTATAAACCTTCTGTGTTCCTGTTGCCATTCTCTTCCTTTGTTCTCATACTGCTCCTGACAAAAGTGAACCAGATTTATTAACTTTGTGGGGCTTTTCATCTATATGAAAATATTTTTAACTGTTTTTGAAGCTCTGTATTTACAGCCACTGTTAGAAAGGACTCCTGAGCACAGAGGTGACCAAGGGACCGAGGGACTGACCAAGAGTGGCTTGTACCAACCCACGTTCCTACTTTGATTTGCAATCCCTTACATTTGTTTCAGGCTTTTAGTGAGGTTCCAGATCAAAATTTCTGAGATTGCAGGGCTATAAGTTACATTAATACTGGAAATGAGGGAGGATCAGGAAATATAATTTAATTTTTCATAAGCTGCCTTTGATCACTTTCTGCAAGCTTTGGTGCAGTTCAAATTCCGCTTTCATGACCATTTACCAAAGGCCAGTTTTAAAAATCTCATAAACCAGGATCTGCAGGAAATGAACTTTAAATTTGTTCTGGAACTACTTGTACTTATGACCAGGCAGGATATAGAAGTAACATCATTTTACTTACCTGATGACTTCCAATAAATACACTTCCAATAAACGCAGGGTATTTTTAGTCCTCAGGAGGATGTTGTGTTACTTAGTAGTAGTGAATTATTTACTCCATTTTGTCCCTACAGCAAGAACCTATTTTTCCCTCTTCCTCTCTTTTTTTTTGTCTGCAGAGGCAGGCATGGAATGACAGCTATCAATCAGATGAAGATATTTTACCTTAAGTCACATGAGATCCCATTTAGGATGGTCTGGAGTATTTAAAACTATTTAAATTCAGGGGAAACCCTGGACAGCTTAATCCCTTTTTCTTGATAGGAGAGGGCTAGTTAAGTCCATTTGGGAGCAAAACACAAGCAGGGTTTTATTTACTGCCAAAATTTCCCTTCACACTTCCCAGAGCAGCACATGAAATTGCCATGGTCAGTAATTTTTCAGCATTCTTCATAAAAAAAGATTTCCTTGCTCAGCCAGAGCTCCTGGTTTGATCACAAACCTTGGGCTCAGCCAAGCACAGGCAGAAATGAATTCAACACCTCCAAGCATCAGAGCTCCCCTGATGAAAAGAGATGTTCTTCACCTCGAGGTGTGCGGTGCCGACCAGGCCATTAATTTGTGCCTTGAACTAAAAACACACAGCGCCTTTATTGGCCCTGCTTGACCCGAAACTCAACCAAAAGTGTCCAAAATTGGAGCCAAAGTGGAAGTTTTTTGTGGGGCCGGGTGATTTTCAGGTTTCATTACCACGTTTCAGGCTCTGTGACCTGCAGCCTGCACATCTGAAGGTAGAGCAGGCTGAAGCCTCCAAGGAAAAGCATTCTGCAGTAATAAATGGGAGGATTATCTCCAGTGTTTCCAGTGAATACAGCTGCTGGGTAGTGTTTTATTTCTTCACTTTATGTGGATAAAAAAAATGAACTTGTTTTAAGCCATTCAGGTTTAAGACAGGCCTTATCTGCCTGGTTGGAGGGAAAGATTAGCACTTATTAGAGCCTAATCTTAATGATATCCATTTATAAATAGGGCTTCAAATTGTCTAAAGTATTTAAACACAATGAAATGTAAAGGCTTAAGACAGCTGAAGTCTTCAGAGAGAGAGAAAAAAATTGAAAACCTGAAGATTTATCTACAAAGATTAAAGCAGCTTTAATGGCAAAGCCCTAAGAAAATAAAAAAAATATCAGGATAAGGAAAACAGAAGCTTTTGTTGTGTCTGTACAAGGCAAATTAAGCTATAGATGTGGTAAAATGGCTTAAGAAATTATAAAAATGTAACAATTTAGCTGCTGTTTCATAGCCAAAGACATCACAATTTAGTTTACTCTTGTCTAATCCTTTGTTTTTTTGAATCTTCAGACAGTCTTTGCTTTTTGTACAGAACAGTGTTAATGCACTGAGGCATTTTCAGGTTTTAAAATAGAAATGGATATTTCCCTCCCACCAAACTGTAGGAAAGAGAGAACATAACTCTTGTTTGCGTGCAGGTATTGAGTGAAGCAGCAGGGGAGCTCCTGGCTGCTGGCAGGGTGAGGCAGCTTACAGGCACTGCCTTGCAGACATTCACACTTTAGCACTGCAATTTCCACCTCTGCCCAGCAGCATCCTTCCCTTTGACTCCAGAGCTTCCCCATCACGAGTGAAATGGTGTTTTATGCCCAACCTCAGCGGAGCCTGGATGTGAGAAGCCTTTTGCTGAAGGTTTGCAGTGGAGGATGGGTGTGAAGAGCAGGAGGGAAGTGCAGGGATCTCCGGGGCTGAGAGGGCTTTGCCAGCAGTTCAGGGCCTTTTTCCAGCACTGCCTTTTTCCAGGAGATGTCTCCCCCAACCTCAGGTCACCCATCCCAAACAGCTGGATTTTCCCTGGCCATGCAGGGAATGGGCAGCTGGGCTTTTATGGAAGGCTGGGCTGAGTTTGTTTTGCTTCTCCTCGCCTGATCCGTGATGACACATTTTAAATGCCCAGGGTGATACAGATGTGAGCCTGAGCTCACCTTGCATCCTTTCTTCTGCTGCTGTTCTCTCCTGATATCCCAAATTCCCCAGTGCTGCTTTTCACACAACCACTGCAAGACTTTTGTTATCTCTTCATTATTTGCTGTTAATGCAGTTCTCAAACAGCTCCTGGCTGGTTTAGGGCAGCTTTTACCTAAACTCAACAGAGAATTCTGTTGTTTGAAGTGGTTAGTAACTTTTTCCTTCCATTTTCACAACTCCAGCGCCTCAGTTTCTTTTCATCCCTAAACGAGAAAAAGCAGGAATCAGGAATTTGCTTACAACATGCACAAACTTCCTAGAAAGACTGAAACTGAGAAATCCTCAACTGAACTTTATCTATTGGCATTCACTTGGCATGGTTTGTGAGTGCACCTCACTTTTGCAATTCATCTCTGTAATAGATTTGCAGAGCTTCTTCAAAGCCTTGCCAAGTTATTCCGGGTGTCATCATCAATATTTTCTTCAAAAATTGGATATGAGAAACAGTAAATGGGCAGTTTATATGTGAATAATGATTAGCTTGAGCAGCAATACCAAATCATTTCCCATAGCCCTGGTAGAAATAGTTCAATGATTCCACATCAATAAAAGAGGGTAAGACACAAAAAAGAATGCAGATCACAGCCCAGTTTTACAGCCAGAATGCCAACAGATCATCTTTTAAAGAACTTTCACTGGAATTGCTTACAAATATGAGGAAATGTTGCTTATTTAGCATATCTGTGGAGGGAGATGCTTCCCTAGAGAAGAGCTTTTTAATATAATCATTAAAATAATTCTGTCTAGCATAAGTTTGCAGTTTTAGCAGACTGTGAAGGAAACACGATAAGGATGGTTTGGTGTGCTTGTATTAAATTCCTTTTTGTAGCTAAACCACTGCAGTGGCTTACTGAAACATGAAAAATCAGCAGCTCAGATCCTGCTTTTCCGGGCTGGCAGGGATCTCAGCCCCTAGAAGTCACACTGCTGTCATTTGTGGTTTGCTGAATAACTGTGATCAACAGGCAAACCTTACTGGAGGCATTGGGATGCAGGTGGGACAGAAAAAGGGTGGGAGCAAAATTGATTTGTGCATCCTCCAAATCTTTGTGGTGTAACGAAAGGACTCGCCCCATTCCTGGGAAACTTTCCATTATAAAACATCTTTGCAAGTTCTGTGATAAAGAGGGAAGGGTGAGAGGGGATACTGGGGAGAAATTGTTTCCTGGAGGGAGGTGAGGTGTGCCCAGAGCAGCTGTGGCTGCCCCTGGATCCCTGGAAGTGTCCAAGGCCAGGCTGGGCACTGGGATTTGGAATAACCTGGGACAGTGGAAGGTGTCCCTGCCCATGGGACAATCAGCGAGATGAGATTTAATGTCCCTTCCAAACCATTCTGGGATTCTGTGAAGTTCTTGAATTTCTTGCTGCAGGCTGTCAGAATTCCAAATGTCTGGAGAAATTACTTTTATCAGTTCTTACAAGTTTGCAAGATGTAAACTTTGAAAAGCTTTTTCTGCTCCATGAATTTAATAACAGAAATGCTCATTTCATGTTGGCACAGAGGTCCTGGAGTGGAACCTGGAGCTCTGGATGAGCCATTTAAAGTCAGTGACAAACGGGAGAGGAAAACATCTCAGGAAGCTCATCTGAAGCACTGACTGCAAATCCTTTCATTCTATGCAAGAATTCCCTTTTTGATTTCATTTGAAGAACTACAGGTGTCAATATATTCACCTCTCACATGGTCTGCTCCATATCCCTCCAAAAAGGGGGAAATTTTAACCCTGGATCATCTCAGTGGAGGAGACATCCAGCATTTTTGACCTCCCAGCAGAACTGGGTTTCTGTGATTTTACATTGTGATTTTACACTGTGATTTTGGCCTTAAGGTATCTCAGTTCTGCCTGAATCCTGCTGGAGCTGCCAGAGCTCTTTCCCAGATGGAATTCCTGCTGTGCTTTTCACAGAAAACTCCTGCCAGGATCCCATAATGGAATGTCATCATTGCAAACACTGGTACCCCACAGATGAGCCCTCTTTCCGTGTAAAATCCCACCAAAAATGCACTCCCTGTCTCACAACTACATAAGGGGTGTTTAAATTACACCCTTGCCCATGGCTCCACCAGAATTTTAGGGGATAAATTAGAACATGGTCAGTGTTTGAACAAAAATGCCTTCATAGTGCAAGTGTTGTAGTCTGGCAGAAATATCCATCAGGAAGCTGCTGACAATCCTGCGAATAAAGAAGGAAAGGATTCACCTTGTGACTACAAAAAAATCAACAAAAAAAACAAGTAAATACAAACCAGATACTGGATTAAGAACAAAAAAAAGAAAAAGGGGAAAACGCTTCCAATTTAGAAGAGCTTCACTAGAATTCTTTTTATTGTCCCAAAAAGCAAGAGAAATAAATCATCTCTGCTGGCATGCCAGAGTTAGAGAACATTGCTCCTGCAAGTAAATACAAGTGAAGGTCTCCTGTTAAAAATTCATGTAAAAATCATTCCAGCAGAGAAATAAGATCAGATAGTTTCTTGCAGTTCCAGCAAGCTGACAAAGGAAAGAATTAGATACCAAGTCACAGCATGCATGAATTAATCAATATGGATTTCAAATGCATCTCCATGAGAGCTGCAATAAGAGGAGCAGACAATTATTGCACAGCCAAAACCAAACTGCTGCAGAAACAGAATCTTATTCTGACATTTAAGTTTCTCTTTGTTTTACCACTTAATGAATAAAAGCTGTACTTAACTATTAATAATGAGATTTTAATTTCAGAAATTAGACGTTATAAGATTTATATTTCTTAAACCCTTTGATCTTTTTCAGCACTCCCAAAAAAAACATAGGGCCTACATATTCAAAGGCAAGGGGAATTTATTTAATGCTAATCATTACTGTGAACTTTGGGTTTTCATCAGTTGCTAAATGGCCTTGGCATTAGAAAATACCACAGTGATAGGTAATGTCACAGAACATTAACAATTCCATTTTTCTTATCAATTAAGCTGACCTTACCTACACTTATTATTTATTTGAACAAGAAAAATCTAAACACATTATGGATATTACAGTCCAACTACCACAGAGTTCTATAAATGTTTTTCCTTACCCAAGGCTTTCCATAATTCATTTCTGAGGACCCTAATAAAAATATCAATTGTGTAATCAATAAAAGCATGAATTTCTCTCTTTTCTTTTCTTTTCTTTTCTTTTCTTTTCTTTTCTTTTCTTTTCTTTTCTTTTCTTTTCTTTTCTTTTCTTTTCTTTTCTTTTCTTTTCTTTTCTTTTCTTTTCTTTTCTTTTCTTTTCTTTTCTTTTCTTTTCTTTTCTTTTCTTTTCTTAAAATGACTTGGCATTTATTCAAACGCATAATTTAGGAAATAACTCAGTTTTCACATCAGAAAACAGCAGATTTTTTTTTCATTAAAGGCATTTTGTCAGTAATGCTAGTGTGGAAGGATGTGGGGAATTTTCTGTCTCCTCTCAGCACCCCATTGGCAAATGGAAAGCATAAAGTGGTATAAAATAATGGACATCTAAGTGACAGTGGAGATGCTCAAGAAAAGGGGTTCACAACTTAAAATGTTCTGGTTACAAATGAAAATTTGATACTGGCAAACTCCATCATAAAAATAAAGTTAAATTACCTCCAATTCCCTCCTAGCATCCATGCTGGATGTTATAAATCATTGTTCAGCTTTAAAACAAGTGGAAAAGCAGATTAAGGACCTGAAAACTAAAACAGAAATTATCTTAAAGGCAAAATTTACATTTCCAAGGCGTAACACAAAAATGGAGGCAACTGTCAGGGCCCAGCAGTTCTGGGTGTCCCAAAGTTGGAGGTTCTTCCAATTCCTTGTTTTTAATTAAATTATGAGCAACAACCATGGATATCCTTACAATTTCCTTGTCAAGCCTTGTATTTTTACATTGACAAACAAGAAAAGATAATGGAAAGAAGAAAAATTGGAAAATATATATTAGTTCTGATTTTTTTGCTCTTCTTCCTCCTGAAGGTCATTAATCCAGGCTCAGCTGGACTGTAATTCCTTTGTCCTACACTCCCACAGCTGAAGTGTTTGGCCTTGGCTGAGCTCCTCCTTTTTTTGTGACTTTTTGTGATTTTTTTGCAAAATCTGATAATTCCCATAATTGGGAGAAAAATGGCTCAAAAAGAGGCAAAAAAGTTTGCCCAGTAATTGATGATGATGAAGGCAATAACCATCAATAACATTTATTAATGTATTATTAATAACACAACAAAATAATTTATCAATAACATTTGATAAATATGGAGAACCCCCATATATATTAAAATACCAGTTCTTGTTCTCTGGGAAATTGCAGTATGTCAGGAAAAAAAAAATCAGATTGCAGCATGGCCAGGTCCATCCTTAGAGCACTTTTCCAAGACAGGGAAAAGTGAATTTTGCTTGGTGAATTCCCAATGTCCCAATTTTATAAAACATCATTCTGCATGACAATATTAAGAAATGTTTCTGAGGGTTGGGAATCTAAAGAAAACCCCTGGTGGTTTCTGAGCAGCTTGGAGTCCCTGTCCCTCCCAGAGCAGCTGTAGGTGTGAGCAGACCTTGGTGCTGCTGAATTCCAATTCCACTGGGCAGTGCCTCGAATCCGTCACGGATCAGGAACTCATTGCAAATCAAACATTTAGGACATGGGGGAAAACGGAGAATAACTGGCAAAAAGAATGATTCTGAAACAAAAAATCCAAACTGTAGAGGATTCACCATCTGTTTTGTTTTCCATCCAGGTACTTCTGGGCTCTGAACAAGCTTTTGTGCCTTGGAAATTCACCAGTTTTCTGAAAAAAAATCCCTCGTTGCTATGGAAATACCATCCCTTCCCGATGAATCCCTCTTGAAGGTGGAGGACATTGGCAAGATTAAATGTAAACTTTTTGTTTTGTTGGTTTTTTTTGAAATGCTGTGTCAGGCAGAGGCGGCTGGAGCAGGGAGAATTGCTCATCCCCCAAGAAACACTCGTGGCATCATCACCTGCATGTGAGGAACATGAAGGAACTGCATGGTGGGGTCATTATCCATCCCCAAAACACATCCAGAGCCCCCCGGAGCTCCTGGCACGGCTGCTGTGGAGAGCAGGGCCGGGCTGAGGGCTGGCTCCGTGCCCAGAGCTCTGTTTTAATGAACACACAAAGTGGAGAGGGATCAATAACGCTCTCCCCTCCCAAACAGCCCCTTGGAGCGAGCTTGGGGAAGGTGATGGGGAAGGAAATTAGATGTCTGTGAAAACTGGCACCGTTCCTCTCAGGTTCACACCACGCAGGCTGCCTTGTCATTCCGTGGCAAACCTCAGCAGGGGGAGAGAGAACAGGATGAAAGACAAGAGCGTGTGGAAAGAACATGAGAGAAAACCTCTCTGTTCTCCCCTTTCCCCTTCCTCCCACTTGTGGTTTTTTCTCTCTGCCTGCATCCCAGCAACCCCCAAGTGAAACTCCCCCAAGGTGTGACCCTCAAGACGAGCAGGCAGAAGGACTGACCTGGTGATGTTCAAATGCTTCCCCCCACTCAGAGCCCTCCCACAAACACAACCTGAGGCTGCTGAGGCTGCTATCGACCCTGCAGGAGTAGTGGGAAATAAAACCAAGCCACCCCTTCAGAATTAAGACCTAATCCATCCTCCTGCAGCTCAGACTTGTGCAGTGATTTATGACCAGATTCCTCCCACCCCTATGATGCACTCACCATCACAAACAGGCTCAGCGACCACTCAAAAAAATTAAAACCCAGCTCAGCATAAGCATGGCAAATCTGTCTGTTAACCTGATGAGTTTCCTCGAAGTGTAATACCCAGTGAAAGTAATTTCCAAAGCAAGACACGGGAAAAAACCAATTTAAAGATGGTGTGCCAGTGAGATCTTGTGGTTGTCTAATAAATTGGTGTCAGGAGCTGAAATGTTCACAGAATCCTAGAATGGTTTGGGTTGGGACATCAAAGATAATACAGCTCCACTCCTGCCATGGCAGGGACACCTTCCACTGTCCCAGGTGCTCCAAGCTCCATCCAGCCTGGCCTTGGACAATTCCAGGGATCCAGGGGCAGCCACAGCTGCTCTGTGCCAGGGCCTCCCCACCCTCAGAGGGGGGAATTTTTCCCTAATACCCAATCTAACCCTGCCCTCTGTCAGTGGGAAGCCATTCCCTCTGGTCCTATCACTCCAGGCCCTTGTAAATAGTACTTTTCCATCTCTCTGAGCTCCTTTCAGGTACTGAAAGGCTGTGATAAAGTCCCTTCAAAGCTTTCTCCTCTCCAGGCTGAGCAGTCCCAACTCTCCCAGCCCAGAGCAGAGCTGCTCATCCCTCTGACCATCCTGGTGCCTCTCTGCTGTGCACCCCTGAGCTCTGCAGGTGGGCTCTCACCTGAGCAGAGGGGCAGGATCAGTGTGGGCAGCGTGCTGGAGACACAGGTGAGCTTTTAAATCACTTGCACGTTTGGCTGCTGTTATTGAGAGCACTCCTGTTTTAAAATCTTCAACTATTTGATTATATTATTTTATTTGTGAAGCCCGAACCAGCTGCAGTTCCCGAGCACTCCCACTGATGTCACCAGCATCACAGCCCAGCTCCTCTGTGCCGCTCCAGCAGCAGCTCAGTTTGTCACAGCTTATTCTCCCCTCTCTTCAGCTGCCTGCTCGTCTTACTCCGTTCTTCAGAGCCTCCTTTTCACCCCCTTTCCAGGATGAATTTATTCTGTGTTTTTGGCCCCCTGTGGGGAGAGCTCTGCTCAGACCATCTTGTACCAGCGGGCAGCCTGAGGAGAGCCCTCGGTGCCAGGGACACCTGGCAGCACTCACAGCCCTGCTGCTCCCTGCAGCTTGTTTGTGCAAATATTTCTAATGCAACACCTACAAATCACCTGCCAGGGCGACCACACTTGCCTCATAAACCTTTGCACAATCAATACTTGAGAAAAGCCAAGTGGTCCCTTGGTAAGTTAATTTTTTAAAAATGAATTTAGAAAGGGCTGTGATAGGAAACAGTTCCAAGCAGCATTCAATGTGCTGAATACTTTTTATTCCAAGTGCAAATCTGTGACTGTACCTATTAAGATTGTATTAGAATGATAAAACCAATTAAAACAGATTTATTTCCTTTCTAAGATTCCCTTTTGAGAGGGAAGTAGTCGTGCTTTTAAAACATGAATTCATCTGTTCCATACAGGTTGCACACATTGAAAAGTGTTATCAAAAACCATAGGATTACCTTTTGAAGTAATGTTTTAATCTCTCACTGCCTGCCTTACTTGGCTGAAACAAGTCAGTAGAGAACACATTTTAGGGAAAGCTGAGAAGAAAATGGAGCTACATCAAATTTCTGACATGGGGCCAGAACCTGACACCCAAAATCTCTTGTGGCAGGAACAAATCCTCGCAGGGATTTGAGAGAGGAGCTCATGGGCACAGTTTGCACACACACACAGCAGCCCTGGCTTCAGACCTCCCCTGCCTGCTCATCCTGGCCACAGAACGCTGCCCGTGGGGACCGAGTTGGTTTGGGATGCTCAGGGGAGCTCCCTTTGCAGGCTGGAGCTGAGCTCATTCCTTCCAGTGCTTGGCCACCCTTTCCATGGAGAAATTCCCCCTGATGTCTATGATGACCCTCCCCTGCTGCTCAAGGTGGTTTCCTCTCATCCCATCACCGGTGGCCTGCAGAAAGAGCCAACCCCCTTTTCTGGAGTTATTTTCTACTCTGATTTGTAGTTGTTACCACGTGAAAAACACTTTAAAATAATAATCTGCTGCAATTTATGGCAGTAGCAGGAAATCCCTCTCAGAGAACAGCCAGCAGCAGGACAGGAGATACTCACCATCGCCTCAGAGCTGCCTTTAAGTGCTGGTCCCTTGTCCCCACTGCCCGTTTGGAGCTCTGGAGCAGCACCAAGGGGGATGAAGAGCCCCGTGGGGATCCAGTCCCAGCACTGGTGGCACTGGGAGAGGACCAGTGTCCCAGCAGGGCCATCCCAGTACCAGCGAAAGCAAAGCTCTGCTATCACACGCTTGGCATTATCACAGTTTATTGCACCTTTTCCCTGCCAGATGACTGATACCAATTAAATTATTGGAACAAGGGAAAAGATTTATCTTCAAAGTACTACTCTTGCCTGAGAAAATTAGATAAAACTACTGACTTTTCTGCAGTTTTATTGCTGCATGTCTTTACTCACGGAAGGAAGTTGCCTACGTCTTTTGGGAGAGTTCTCTCTGACCTGGAGCAGGACTGGATGTAAATCATCCTTCTAATGAAAACTTCTGTACCTGAATGGGTGCCAGCTCTAATGCACAAAAATCCACCTCAAGGAAAGTTAAAATTCATACTTAGGGCTTTCTTATCAGTATGATTTGGCTTAAGGAACACATTCCTTTAAATGCCCCACTCACTGACACAATAATAGAGTTTCTGTCCTCCTGAGAAACAAGTTCAGAGATTGTCTCATTTCCCTGATCTGAGCAGCAAATGTTGTATCCACAAATGTTGTATCAGTCTTACACACAAAACCAAGCCCATACATTATTTCGATTATTGAGAAACACTCTTGAGAAACGCTCTGTAGCAAGTAGAGAGTGGCTCTCACGGCAAACACAAACCTGGACTTTCAACTGTGTAGTGCCCCCCTTCAGAATTTTTAAGTCAAGATGACTAAAATCCTGGCAACATTTAAAAGAATAAGATTTTTTTTTTCTGATCTTTGGAAAGCCAAGGCAAACTTTCCTTTAGAAAAGCATTCAGATATTGACTTAGAATTCCCCTTCAAAAGGATCACCAACACCCACACCCCCTTTTCTTCCATTCAAAGAACTGCCACAACATATTTATTTTCTTTCACGGGGATCTTATTTATTGCTGGACAAGCAGGATACAAAGAAACAGGATCTCTGTAATGCCTTAACCCAGAGTATAAACGTCAATCACATCAGGGAGCTGAAAAGGGGATTTTAAAAGCATCTCAGCAGCTCTTGGGAGAATCCTGCCCCAGATCCATCCTGCTGTTTATCACCTGCACTGTCCTCAAGGCATCAGCTGAAAAGGAATAAAACCAAAGGGACTCTTCCCATTTGCTTTAATGGACTTTGGATCGGTGCCCAAGCACATTAAGTTTCAGAGATAAATATATTTTTAATTCGATCAAGTTTTCCAAAGTTTCTGTCGAGATCAATCAGGAACTCAGTGGTCTTGAGGGAAAGAGCCGAGGCCCACACACAGCTCTGCCTCCTCCTACAGCTTAAGCAAAAGCAACCCAGATTTGGGCACTGGGAATACCAAACACCACTTAAAATATCTGACTTTCCTCTGCTAATGGCTGTCTCTGCAACCCTGTCCCATGTGAATCCCCATCACTGACACGTTAACTGTTCCCAAAAGCCTTGGAAAGGATTAACATGCACAGCTACCTGGAAAACAGTGTCACAGCTCTCCACGGGTCGGTGTTAAAGCAGGTTTGCCTTGAAAAATAAAGTCTAAAACAAGGACACAGATAAGCCTAACATGAAGACAATTTGATTAATGCACCAAGGGCCACAACAGGCGAGCAGCGAGTGCTGGGCTGTCAGGGCTGCCTTTGGAAGAAATTAATGGAGGGAACAAGGTTCCAGTTTAATGGGATTACGAGACCTTAAGAAATGCTCATTTCTGTCTCAATTTACCTGACATTTTTGTTTACCTTGCAACCTCTTCTGTAACAGAGTTCAGGGCTCTGCATTTGTAACTAATACATTACAAAGGGTTTGTGATAATCTGGTGCTGCGTGGCTCCCACAAGGAATTGCTCTGTCCTGTGCCCTTTTCCTCCCTTCCAGTAGGAAAAGAAGTCAGGAGAGGCTGTGAGATCCCCTTAGTCAGCACAGGGCTGTGCCTCAGCCCAGCCTTTACCCTGCAAATGCAAACCCATCCCTCACTCCATCACCAGCCGAACATGAGCTAAACAGCTTTAGGCTAAAAGCAATCTAATCTAAACCAGGGAAATATTGTGACACTAAAAGCACTGGAAATATATGATAGAACATCTAGCAAGCTTTTAATCTGGATGGGTTGGAGATAAGGCTGTTGTCACTCGCGGGAGGCGCGACAGGCTCGCCATGACTGGTGATGGATGGCCCGGCCTGCCAGCGCGGCTCTGCACAAAATGTTATTTGTGGCCCTCGTGCAAGCATTCATTGTCACCCTGCCTGTTTTAAATCTGAGCCTGCTCAAGCTTTAAAGGAAGAGAATGCCGTAAATAATGGGTTTGAAACTCCTGAAACTGAGCAAGAAAGCTTTCCTGTTCATAAAGGTGGCACCGGTTTAAAGTCCAATATATCGCCATTTCCTCGGACTAGAAGTTGACACAGTTGGACATGAAAGAACCACACAACTTACAGATGTCCCAGCAGGAAAGAAGGGGAAGAACCTTACTTTCTTTCATATTTGTACATTTTTGGCACCAGTTGTGGATTGGAGGATAGGCTCATGACCCCTCCAGCCACACTGGTCAAACAGACAGTCAGTCAGGTTTTCTCCTTCTCCAGAAAGAAATGTAAACAAAAAACAACCATTGGGTAAACAGAGCTATATTTACATGAAGAGACTGTTAGAATGCTAATTCCAAGAAGGTAAACAATCAGAAGGCTAGGAAAATTCCAGAAGAACGGGGAGACAAGAAGTTGTGGGAGGGTGGGAATTTTCTTTCTTTCAAGAGTATAAAGGTTTAATTTGGAGCCCTGAGGACAGAAGGAATCAGGCCTAAGTCCCAGGGCCAAGCAGAGCTGTGTTCCCTTTGCCCCTCAGCCCTGCAGAGCTGATCTGGGGCGGGTGTGCAGTGATGTTTTTCCATTCCTTCCAGGCACCAAAGGCCATCACTGCAGCACATCAGCCTCTAAAATCAGCCCCTGCCTGAAACTGCTCGGGTCTGAAATTAAGTTCAACTGATATAAAGAGGAGAATGTTCAGTGTGAGCATCAGGCAGTCAGAAGGGAGGGTCCCTGTGCTCCTGCAGCAGTGGCAGAAGGATCTTTGTGTCACCTCCAGAACAACATCGCTGCCTGTCCCACCCTGCAGCTCAGCCCCTGTGCTGCCTCTGCCCCCCCAGCCACACACCTGGGGGGCAGCAGGTGCCTCTTCCATTTCCCTGTGCCCTCGCATTGCTTTAATTATCTGGCTCAGAGTTAAGAGTTTCTCAGAGCAAGGATAATTTTTCACCACTTAGAAAGCATCAAGCGTCTACTCCGCGTGTAATTGAGGTCCTAAAGTCGTTAAGGCAATAACACAGGAGAGCTGTGAAAATTATCAGAGAAAATACAGACGGAAGAGATAAGGTGCAGCCCTGGGAAAAGGAACAAAAGTACTTTAAAGTTCTATTCTTCGAGTCTTTGGCTTAATTAATTAATTCTCCTCAGCTTGCTTTGCTTCATATAAACTCCTCATGCCTGGGAGTGTCCAAGGCCAGGTTGGACAGGGCTTGGAGCAACCCGGGACAGAGAAATGTGTCCCCATGGCAGGGGTTTGGAATGAGGTGGACTTGAGGACCCCTTCCAATCCAAACCATTCCATGATTCCATGACTCTCATATCCATGACACTGATGTTAAAACAGCTCTGAATTAACAAACACATATTGGACATTACCCATTTTCATGTTACTCTGCAAATATGTTCTTGCAGGAGATTTTATTTGCTTTGAAGTTTAGGTGATACTGGGGAAAAAAAAACAGGCTTTGACCTTGTAAACAACTCTGCAGTTAGGATTTATTTTTTCAAAAGCATATGTAAACCTGAATAGTCCTCCTGAATTCAGCGTGACTCAAAGCTCTGCAGGATTTGGTCTGGCAAATTACACATGCAAATTATTCTACAAGAGGATATTTTGCAGATTGACTTAAACTTGAGGATGAGCCAATATAGTAACTATTGCAGTAAGATATGTAAATTGCTTTGAATAAAGCCCATTTTCTAGTGAGAAAATATTTTCCAGGAGAAATGAGATGACAAACACTCAACCAGCTACTGCAGAGAGCAGCATCTCCTGAGCACAAGCTGCCTCTGAGGTAGGAAAGCAGCTCATTGTTTTCTTCCTACAATCTGACCTTGCTCCTTAATGAATAGCAAAGTTCCTGGCAGAGGAAGAATTAAAGCTGGAGTTTTTAGAGAAAGCACCTCTTAAAACATTTCTGTCAGTTTAGGCAAGCACTGAATCCTCAATTACTTTCCCCAGATTTATCCAGAACAGGTATTAAGCTGGAAAATGGAGGAAATGAGGTTGTCTACAGAGATTTCTTGCCCCTCAAAGAGGAAATTAGAGTAAAACAGTGCCAGGGGTTTTTTTTCATATTCAAAGACACACAAAATATTTTTCTCCTTTTTTTAAGTTGAAAAGATCCATTATTGCCATGATTAATGTTTTGACACCACCTAATCCAATCAAGCATCCAGCTCAGCTACTAATTGCATTTGCATGTGTCTTCCCTGATACACAGGGTACAAGTGGGAGATCAGGCTGGGGTCAGCACTTCCTTACTCTGAATTAATATCAAACCTTGGGGACAGAGCAATCCTGGGAAGAAAATCCCTGCAAACACCACGTTCTTCTCTGGGCTCACACTTGTGTTTGTTTTTCGGGGTTAGAAAAGGAAACTCAGAAGAAATCTTAAGTTTGGAAGTGAATAAATGACAAGTAATTCACTGCACTCGGACTATTTGGTTTAAATCAGATGAGGATTCAATCGCTCAGGGTTTTAAAATATTCCAAGAACATCCGAATGCCTGGAAACTTCAGCTGGATTCCAATCAGGGAAATGACTCAAAGTGCAAGGAAAAAAAGAGTATAAAAGTGACCTCCCTGATTTTGGTTCCTTTGATGGAAAACCCAGGACATGCTGTAGAGAGAGCATCCTAGTTAGGACCTGGGGGTTGTGTAAGGATGAGATCCAAAGTAATGGCTGAAAACGTTGCTCCCAGGAAAAAAGGGAGCACATTGGGAAAAAACCTAATGGCATACAGCAAAGAGAGTTTCCCTGGATCTGCATTCTGTGTACACACCTTCCTTTGCAAGAGGGGGTTTATTTTTCTGCTGGCTTTGCTTCCTGCTTATTTCTTTTTATTTTTCCTCCGCACTCGCTGACAGAGTTGCTTCGCTTGTTTTGTTCAGGATCATGAATTTCTTTTGGGAGCAGGCTCTTCTCATCAAATATTGCTTTCAAGGCTACAAAACAGGAGTGAATTCCACATCAAAACCAGGGGAACATTTGGTGAGGTGCACTGTGAAAATCAGGCAGCAGGAAGAACTTAAAAAAGTGAGAGAGGCAGAGCTCAAGCACTGCCCTACCCCAAGGAAAACACTGGATTTTCTGCTTCCACTTCTGCTGACAGCTTTAGATTTTTGGGGATTTTTCTCCCACTTAGGCAACTGAGACTTGTTCAGCCCTAAGGGCCACAGTCCATCCATCTCTGCCTCACACCCTTTGAATTCATTGGCCAGGCCCAGCAAATCTGATGGAATGGAATCGTGGAATTGTTAAGGCTGGAAAATACCTTTAAGGTCATCATGGTCAACAGAGAATTCTGAAGGTTGTGGGTTCCATCTTCACACAGGGCACCATTAATATGTTGATTTCTTATATTCTTTTCTTCGTGTTAGAGCCAGGATTAATGCACAGGAGTCACAGTTTGTGTTCAGACTCAGTGTTTATTAATTCTTTTCTATGGTACAGCCTCATGAGCCATGAGCTCTAACTAGCAAGGTAGAAAATGGAGGTAAAAGGATGTCTCTAACTCTTTCCAAGGCTATTTAATCAATAATCACCCAATAATGAGATGACACCTATATTATTTATACGTTTGACCCAATAATGACCGCCCAAGGCCCACAGTGAGGACCTTCTTCATCAAATTAGAAAAAAACACCCGAAACCAAGAGGAAGAAGGTGAAGGAGAAGGACTTAGACAACATCCAAAATCCTCCATCTTGTCCTCTATATATTACTATATAGCACAATCCCAAATCCAAGTTTTTCACCCCATGAGATCACACAATGCTATTCAAACTCCACACCCACAACCCCAGTGCCATCACTCAATTTTGGAAGCCTGTTCCACGGCCTCAGGTCAAATGTGGTGTTTGCTTGAGGGTCAGTGCCTTTTAGAACAGAAAGCCTGACATTTTCAGCCTCCAGGGTTTTAACAGAGAACCACGCCCGTGTTGCCCATTAGACGTGGAGGGGTGCAGATCTCAGGGGGCAGAATTCCTCCAGAACAGGAACGAGAGGGGCTGGAGGGATGAGGAACAGCCCTTCCTTGGGGATGCCCCCCTTCCTGGCCAGCCTTCAGCCACAGCCAGCACCTCTTTGGGCACCAGGACCAAACCAGTCCAAGTCAAGGCAGAAATCCCTGGTAATGTTCTTTACCAGGCCTTTTGTAACTGCTGACTCTATTTCATTTCTTCCCCACTTCAACCTTGGGGCTGAAAATCAGCTGCAGATCCTGAGACATCCAAAGGGAGAGGCCTCCCACCTCCATGTGCTGCCCCTTCCAAAACCTTTCCCTGTATCGAGCAGAACTTTGCTTTTGACTTTTTCACAGGGGAAAATTAATCCCCTGCTCAACTCAGGGAGCCTGCACTGGCTTTCCCCCCCCCCCTCCTCCTCCTTCTCCAAGTCTCCATTCCTTTTATTTATTAGAACTCCAACCCTGCCATTAAGGACTGAAAAAAATAATCAAATTATCCTCCACTGAAACAAGAGCTCTGAAACTGTTCCCTGAAGGCCTGCATGACTGAGCAGGTTTAGCCTGCAGCCATTTATTTACATGGATGCAGCAGGATGATCTCCAAGGATTCCTCCAGTCCCGGACAAGATTCCTCCTCCTCCTCATCAATCCCTGGTGCTAAAGGCAGACTAATTCATGAAGAAGAATAAATGATATTCACTGAGGGTGTCTCAGGAGCAGTGTGGGAGGCAGGGCTGTGCTCTTTTCCTGGGAAAGGAGCCCCAGGAGCTGCCTGGCTGGGAATTCCGCACGCTGGGGTCTCGTTATCGAGATGATGAGCACGGAACGGGCACAGATCTGGGACTCTGCAGCCACTTCAGCTGAGAGTGCACTTGCATTTAACAAGCCAGGAAAGCAGGAGGCAAAGGCTGCCTTTGATGCCCCAGTGATGGTTATCGCTGCAGAGAGCATTAAATCAAATTAAATCAAAAGTACACGGCGCTCCTGGAGCCCTGCTCATTACTGCCCGGGCAGGAAACCCTGCCCTGAGTGCTGAGGGGAGGAACAGCCAGCAAAACATCCCAGACAACTCTCTGGAATCTCCCTTCCAGCTGTAATCACAGACATTTACCTCTTGGGACAGCTACAGGGCTTTAGCTATTGATTTCTGTAAGTTTAGGAGACAAAACTTGCAATGATTTAAAGGATTAGGGTTTTAAATGTGTAAACTGTGTTTGTGGCTTCAGTTAATTAAAAGGTACATTAGACTCAAAAAAAAAAAAAAACAAAAAAAAAACAACTAATTAATACATTACCAGGGTTTAATACTTAATTTCAGATACAAGATGGCCATTTAAACACACCCGTAAAATGAGAATACTTTTGACTGGGAGTTGTTAAAGTTAGCAGCAAAAAAAAAATAAAGAATCTGATGCAGATTCCCTGCTCCCCTGATCCTGAAGGCAGCAGAGTGGCTTTAATGAGCGATGGTTCAGAGCCTCAAACAGCAAATCAGCTCCCAGTGCCCACATCTGCAGCACAGCCAGAGCAGGAAAAACCTCAGTACTCAGCGTGCTGAGGGCAGGACTGAGGCCACAAGAATTTCAGATAAAACTGGCAGGGATTTGTGAGAACAATCCAGCTGTTCCCTCTCCATAGAGGTCACTGAGGAGCCAAGGCCGTTTAGAACTGAAATTCAAATTTGCTAGCAGCTGGGCTTATTTACTCTGGTGCTGGGGATATTCACACACAGCCATCACACTCCACTCGAGTCTGTTTAAAACTGCACTGCCCACATGATTTTAATGGCTTTATCCCTCATTTATCTCCCATTTTCAGCAACTCATGATAACCTGGAAGTGCCAGACCGATTTTTCTTTTGCTTGATGAGGGTGAGGTTTGGACAATTAAAAGTAAATCAGTGAGGAAGGTCTGAAAGGCTGGAATTGTTTGTATAAAAATGGCACAGTGTTTACACCTGACCTTCCACAGAAAAGCAGAGAGAGCTTTGCTGCTATCACCCTTACAGAAAAATAACATCCAGATAGAAACAGGCACCTGATTAAAAAATTCACAGCTCAAGTGACAATTAAATCAGCTTCAAGGTATTTAATTTGGAGGTTGCACACTTGGCCTTGCTGAGTCAGCTGCAGAGTGTCCAACACAATCAGGTTCTTTCACCTCATTTCTTTCAGGGAGCTGAGCTATCGACCTTTGAAATCCATCTCAGCCCAAGTGAAGGTGTCCCACGGCAAAGCTCCAAATTCTCACCTCCAAATTCCTGACCCTGGGATCAGGAACTCAATCCTGCAGGGTTGGGTGTGCCCGTGTCCTCCATCCTTCCCACCACAGGCGGGCTGGAGCTCTCAGGGTTGGAGAGGAGCTTTTCTGAGGAATAGGAAGTGCCAAGCAAAATTCCAAAGCCATCAGAAAACACCTCCTGGAGGCTGCAAGGACGCTGATGAATGCAGCAGTCAGCTGCTTTAATGCATCCAATTAAGCAGCTGCACAGACCCTGTCAAGTGCTTTCCAAATGGACCGAGGGAAGTCTCTCATCTTATTAAACAGAAATCACCTGCTGCAATCCCCAAATGTAATTTTCCTCTCCTACTCCCATGTATTTCACAAATTAAAATCCTTTTTCTTCCATCAAACCTATTCAGGAGCCAGTATTCCAGACTCATGTTTTCAATTAACCTGTGAGGTCTGATCCCGTGCCTGATGAGGGAAGTTCTGATGTTTCCATCAAATTCAGGGGTTCTGGAACAGGCCTTCACAAAATAAGGAAGTGTTGAGATAGGGTTGAGAGTCTCACCACTTACTTAAAGCCTCAAATCAGCTGCTAAGCAATAAATCTTGGAGTTCTCTATTACCTTCATCTCATTTTAGCACAGATGGTAAAAGCTAGTGACCTTTATATATTTTTTTTTTGTCTTTCTGTGCTGAGAGCTGGAGTAATGAGAATATAATGAAGGTCTCTTTATTTTCCAGCAGCCTGGGAGGACACAGATTTTCCCAGCACTGCTCCGCTGGCTTTTCCCAAAAGTATTTCTCAGGGAGAGGAGCAAAGTCAGACTCGTTCATGCCAGCAGTCTCCTCCAGGGCTCCAACACTCAGTGACCTAAACACACCCTTCAAATCCAGGTTTACTGGAAAACCAAAGGGCACTGTGCTTCTGTAAGTCAACTTTTCTCACCTTCATAACACTGCTCTACCAGGCAGATAATGTAGTTACAGGCAAAAAGTGTTCAGAAGCTCTAAATAGAGTAAAAACATGTTTGTTTGGGCTTTTTTCCTCCTTATTACCTTTTAGGGGAAATAAAATGTTCCATTTCTTTCATAAAACCGACTTCCCCTTCTGTTAAAAACCCCAGACTGCCTGCCCTGGTGGGGATCTTCCCAACCAAGATGAGCACAGGCAAGTGCTGGGAAACCGGGCCAGCCTCTTGAAGATAATTAATAGTGTTAATTACTGCTTTGTGCAAACAATTCCATCCTGAGAAGAATTCAACAGCAACACATCATTTGTTGCTGAGACGTTTCAGTGCTGCTTGGAACGACGGCGCCAAGCTCAGCTGGGATTCGGTTTGATCCCGTACCAGAGGCAGAAACGCTGTGAAATCCATGGTGGAGCTGAAATAAATCTGTGTTTGCTGGGGGTCCCAGCCCTCGTGGAGTCCCCAAAGGCAGGGAGAGGGAGGCAGGGTCTCTCTCAAGGTGAGGTATCACCGCGGGGCCGGACCAGAAATGAGACTCTGAGATCTTGGTTCATGGGGCATGCAGGGCAGGAAGACCCCTTTATTTACAAAAACCCAGTTTTATACATTTCCTATGAGGCCTGTGGATTGGAGGATGGAATTCTCACCTCCCCACCACATTGGCCAAGGAGGCTGTCATTCAACCTCCCCTTCTCCTTGACAAGGAATTCATAACAAGGGCAGTGTTTACAAAAACATGGTCCTGTGTTTATATCCACGAGCACGAGAAACTGCACATTTCTCCTTTAATATGAACACTCAGCAAACCAGGAAAAAACCTCATGGCAACAGTGAGGCTGAGGAGGATCCCTGGGGATGGATCCGGGAGCAGGACCCTGAGCCTGCCCTGTCTGCACTCAGGTCCTGCTCTTGCTGTCACCTTCAGTGTTTTCCTGAGCTTTAAACTGCAAGATCCATCTGTATTTGCAGAGCATTTGGGGGCAGATTTTTCATACAGGCACAGTTTATATATTTATTTTAAGTACTGATATAGTTACAGACATACGGAAATCCGGCGTGGAGCAGGCCTTGAGGAAAGCTGGCAGGATAAAAGGTGTCCTGCCTGCCAGGCAAGGAGGAGAGCCATGGAATGGTTTGGGGTTGAAAAGGACTTTAAAACTCATCCCATTCCAGCTCCTGCCACGGGCAGAGACACCTTCCACCATCCCAGGTGCTCCAAGCCTCATCCAGCCTGCCTTGGACACTTGCAGGGATGGAGCATCCACAGTTTCTCTGCACAAGGAGAAATTCTCTTGCTTCCCCTCTCTGCTTCCCCAGGAGAATGAAGGGCAGGGACATCCAGCTTTTTCCATCAAACACAAGCAGCAAATCCAGTTGCAGCAATTTAAGGCCACACCAAGAACCTTTTAAACCCAAGAGAAAGTTCCTTCACCATTTTTGAGGGCTTCAGGCCAGGTAAGGAGCAGTCTGCAAATCTGATGTGACACGGCCTACTCGTACAAATACAAGATGTTTAGCAAGTCAGCCAGAAACCCAACCTACATAAAAAGGCTTCTAATCATCTTTTTTTTAATGAAATTTTAATTATGGAAAAATTAGCAACTGGTCTAGAGGTTTCTGCATTACCATAAATGTCTCCAAAAAAAGCACATGCTCTGAGAAATACCTCACATTGCTGCAGAGCTGGAAAGTAGGACATGTTGATGGGATCCCAAAGCAATTTTTACTAAAAGCACTATTTCTGGGGAATCTGGCTCCAACAAAAGAGAGAATCCCTCTCGAGGCCACTTTCTAGTAAAATATTTACAGGAACACCCAAAAGCCAGTTTCTACTTCATGTGCTTATGGTAAAAATGTACCAAAAGTGGAACAAGCTCATCTCTTTCACTTCCAGGCACTCTGAAAACTCAGAGAAGAAACTTTCTGCCAAGGTCCCCACTGGGCTGGGAGGTGGAGAAGGGGATCTCACTCTGCTCCTGGCTGGCATGGCTGGGAACAGGCAAAAAATGGCAATTCCTTGGAAAAAATGCACCTATTTTCTGTTTTTGTACCAGAATAATAAAACTTACAGTGCTGGGCCCAATTCAGGTGAGATTTCTGGCAGCTTTATAGAGTGAAATCAGGGGAATGCTCTGGAATTGGATTCTAGACTGAGGGTGTATGAAAAGGGCTTTTCACTCCATGCTCTTTTTACTGCTGCTCAGCCTTCAACAACAATCCCAGACAGAATTAACCCCACATACAACAAAATCACCTTCAATTCTGGTTCATTTGGATGATTCAGATGATGGAGCAGGGAAATTCCATGTCCTCTTTGCCCATCACGTGATGGTTCAGTTCTGAACTGGGGAGTGGGGAAAGCAAGAATTTACTTAAAATCTAATTTCTGTCAGGTTAACAGACAAATGGTTCAAACTGGAGGCACTTTAAGTGTTTTCTTTTAACATCAAATCTTGTCTTCCATCATGCTCAAAAAAATTTGGTCTGAAACATCCTATTTTTTTGGCTTTTTGCCTAATTTTGATATGTCAAAGCATACTCCCCTTCTACAAGTTACTTATGAGTAAAATAATTGTTTATATCCCAAATCAGGAGAGTCCTCTTTAAAAAAAAGGATTTGCTTTTCTTCTTGTCTTCATCTTCATCAGCCTTTGTTCTTGTGCTTTTTGCAACATCCTTCCTGTGAAAGACAAGCAAGATCTTCAATTCGCTGATTTTCCTAAAAAAAAGAAAAAAAAAAGGAGGAAATGTTTGCTTGAAGCTTGAATAATTTCTTGTAGTCTTCAAATAAAACCGGCAGACTCTCCTACAGATAAATATATCAGTTGTCATCCTTTTCCTGGAAGGAAGAAGAGAGGAAGAAAGCACATCTCTCCCCTGAGACATCTGCACAGCCATAGTATTTATTTCTGCCAGAGAGGTTCTTAAAAGTGTTGTTTTTAGAAGTCAGGACAACTCCCAGACCACAGCTGCTTTTTATTTATATTTCATTTTTCTACCCAGCTACTGCTGAGGAGGGAGAGGTTGTTCCTAAGGTATCCCAGCCTTCCACAGGAGGGGCACAGAGGGCTGGGACCTTCTCAGCACTGAGGAAACATTTTCAGGAGAGAAATGCCCAGGAGATGTTTGGGAGCTGGAGCTTCCCAAGACCCATCACTTGCTGTTTGTAATCCTGGGCCTGGAGCACGGATAAGGGAAAATCTCCTCCTCCTCCTCCTCATCTTATTTGTGTGGAAGTTGTTTTTGTTGAGCTGCCTGCTGGGCACTCGTGGAGGGAAAGGGATCCCTGGACTTCCCTCAGCAGCTCAGACCCACAGTTTGAGGCTTTGCTCCGTTTTTCCTTTTGCTAAAACCAAACCAAACAACACCAAAAATGAAAGGCACAGGTAAAACCTGGTTGTTTTCCCTTTGTTCTACAGGGAACAAAAATGAGTGTGCTGATTTTCTTGCATTCCACCTGTGTTTTCCAGGATTTCACTTGCCTGACCTATCAGGAGATCCTGAGTGCCTTGAGCAGGGATCATCCTGCACCCAGCCCCAGCCTGGGCACCCACCCTGCCCTCAGCCCTCCCAGGACTCCACAGCCTCCAGGGGAACACAGTTGGCTCCAGATTTCTCCTCAAACACCAAATTCTGCACTCTGCTGCACACAGCCTCAGTGTTCCAGTCATTCCCTAAACGCTGGCTGGGACTAACCTGCAAATCAATTCCCTCCGCAGGAAATGCATCCTGCAGGTGCTGCTGGGAGGATTCATTTCCCTGCACAGTGCAAAATGAGAGAGAGCTACAGCAGGAAAAAAAAGCTTCTTTCAGAGCTGTACCTTTATTTCCTATTCATGAATACACTGCTCCAAAGGAAATCTCACTTTGTAAACAGCTTTCTTTATAGGACTGAAAGTACCTGGGGAAACTGGATGTGGATGAGGAGGGGGAAAAGCCATCAAGCAGCAGCCCAATGGACAGATCTCCTTGAGCATAGTAAATAAACTTGTGTGTTTTCAAATTGTTTTACAGACACAGGGTGCAGGTTCAAACAATAGCCAGGAGAAAGAGCAGAGGATATATTTCACTTTCTCCAGACAGAAATCAGCTGAAGATCCCACACAAGCCCGGAATGTGCTGTCACATATATCCTGTGCAACCTCAGTGGCTTCAGGACAATTGCACGGGCTGGAGGCTGCACACATTAGGATTCTATGTTTGTTGCCAGGCTGGGTTTAGACTATTTAAATTCCCTGTCAGGATCAGTTATGGTCAAATCATTTCCCATAAAAAGAGAAATGGATCCGTAACGAGACTTAATGCTTTGTTGTTTGAAAAACTATTTCAACACACTATTAAAAACTCCAGGGACTCTAATTGAACTGGTTTTTTAAGGAGGAGACAATTAAAGTTTGCTGCATAATTAATATATCATAGCCATTAATAACTCCTAAATGATCCCTAAATTTCATTTTATTCATTATGGACAAATTGAGCTGACTCATTGTGCAGGAAATACTTTTAAACACCTGTCAGTGAAATATTCCTTCCACCATCTAGAAAGAAAAGCCTCCTAACAGCTCCCTCAAATTGGTGTCACTCATTAAAATCATCTTCAGACATTGTGTGCCTTCCACAAGTCCTCTAAGCCCCATCACGGGGCTCTTTTAGTCACCACTCATCTCCAAGAGACATTCCCGGTTTTTATCAAGGAGCTTGTGTTTGTAAATAGGCAGCACAAAAAAGCCACAGCTCATTTCCTCACTTTTGTACCAAGCTGTTTCATGAATGCCACTCTCTTTTGAGGAGAATTTGCACACTCACAGGGTTTTATTTTAACGAGCTGAATCCCTCGGGCTGCTGCAGAGATTCGGGTCCGGAGATGAATCACGGGGAGATGATCAAAGCCCAAAACAAGGCAGGGGTGGCCAGGGGAGGCTTCCAGGCCCTTCTCCAACCTGCACAACACCAGCTCTGCCCCCTTGGCACTTCCCAGCTGCCTGTGACAGGACCTGGCTCCTGTGAGCTGGCCTGGCTCCTCCTGGAGCCCCGGAGATGGAGAACTCAAGGAGGGTTTGGGAAACGCTCCCAGGCACGGGATGGATGCTTACACAGCCAGCCCTGTGGTCCCTGTGGGTCCATTCCAGCTCAGGATGGTCATGGAACCATGGAAGGGTTTGGAAGGGAGTTTAAATCCCATCCATCCCACCCCTGCCATAGTGACACCTCCCACTGTCCCAGGCTGCTCCAAGCCCCAATGCCCAACCTGTCCTTGGGCACTGCCAGGATCCAGGGGCAGCCACAGCTGCTCTGGGAATTCCATCCCAGCCCCTCTCCATCCTCCCAGGGAACAGTTCCTGCCCAAAATCCAATCTAAGCCTATTTTGGCAGTGTGAAGCCATTCCCCCTTGTCCTGTCACTCCAGACCCTTGTAAAAAATCCTTCTCCATCTTTCTCATTGGCTCCTTCAGGCACTGGATGGGACTTGCTGGTGATGTACAGGGTGGCAAAGCCTTCAAGACCCATTTCCCACTTCCTTAAAAAACTTGTAGCAATATTTTAATAATCTTAATCTTTATAAAAATCACCATTTCCCCCCTCTTTTTTTTTCTCTCTGTGGCCAGCATCAAACCTGTGTGGATCTGCAAGTTCTGTTTGCCATAAAAGGGGAACTTTCACAGAGCACATGCATTTGATAAGAATTTATTATTTAATTTATTTATTTTTTCTGTCATTTCAGCTCAAGATTGGCTGATTCAGTTAGACTTTGTGTTGTTTCTAGGAGCTGAGGTGGAAAAGCTGCTTGGAACAGCAGCCTGGAAAATGCCAGTCTTAAGCTGTGCTTCCAACATCCAGAGCCTCTGCAATCCAAACCAGGTGAGAAAACAACTCAGCCCAGAGATTTTGCTGGGAACTCGAGGTGACTGCTGTGTTTTCCTGGGCATGTCATATCCTGGGTGCCACCAACCTCCTGATAATTGAGTGCAGAGCGTGGGGGGGATTATTTACAGCTTTGCCCTGTCAGAGTGACAAAAAGCAGCCTTGAGGTGCTGCCTGCTCTGCTCAGCTCCACATTTGCAATATTTCTTCAAGGCTCTTGCTCCTGTCTGCTGCCACAGACCCACATCAGCATTTCCATACCATTACCTTCAGCGAGGAGCACTCCCTTAATTCCTGCCTTGTTTAGTCCTGGACTATAAATAAAACCAACAGCTCAGGAGAGCGAGCCTTGCAGAGCCCTGCCCCGGAGGCTATTCAAAACCTGAAAATTTCATTGGTTTGACAGTCTTTACAGATGAAAATCTAATCTATAATAACCATAATGCCAGCTGGAAATCCATAATTACGGCCCACTCTGAGCTGTGGCACAGCAGATGAGGAATAATGCTGAGCACTCTGCTGGAGGAAGTGCACCCAGAGCGTTTGTCAGGCCATTTTCTCTGTATGATTCTTATCCTGGCTCTCTCCTCCGTCTCCCCCCAACTCCCCAGCCAGTGTGATGAGAAAATAAATACAGATATTTATGCCCATTTCTGGGAATGCAGTTGTCTCAGCACATACAGCACCCAGGAGGGCTGTAAGGAATAAAATTGGTGATCTACGGAGTGGATGTGCCAGGCAGGATGCATGTCTGTTTGACTGCTGCTGAGGAGCTAAATATTTCACATGAGGAAGGTTTATGGGGCTGTGAATGTCACGGATATGTCAAAGGAACAATCAGCTCATGGAGCTTTTAGGGGTTTATTCTTCACCCTGCTGCTGGGAGCTGAGGGATGCTGGTGCTGTGGGGTCTGCAGCCCCACAGAACCTCTGCACAAACTGTGGGCACAGCATTGAGGTGATGGAAATCTGTGGAATCCTGGAATGAATTTGGACATTGAGGCCTGACCTGCAGAGCTGCCCCAGCTCTGGACCAGCCCAGGAGGGACCTGGAGCTGCTGGAGAGACCCAGAGGAGGCACCAGGGATGGAGCAGCTCTGCTGGGAGGAAAGGCTGGGAGAGCTGGGGGTGCTCACCTGGACAGGAGAAGCTTTGGAGTGACCTCAGAGCCCCTTCCAATGCCTGAAGGGGCTCCAGAAGAGCTGGAGAGGGACTTTTCATCAGGGTTTGTGGCCACAGGACAAGGGGCAATGGTTTTAAGCTAAAGGAGGGGAGATTCAGGCTAAATATAGGGAAGGGATTGTTCCCTGTGGGGATGGGGAGGCCCTGGCACAGGATACCCAGAGAAGCTGGGGGTGCCCCATCCCTGGAAGGGCTCAAGGCCAGTTTGGGTGGAATTTGGAGCAACCTGTGACAGTGGAGGTGTCCCTGCCCACGGCAGGGGGTGGGATGGGATGAGCTTTAAAGTCCCTCCCTGTGATTTTGTGTTTTGGTCACACCTGACAGTGCCAGGACCTTGGGATGGGAGGGAGAGATCCCCACTGAGCCCGGGGCAGGGGATGTGCTGGAGCCTGGGGCAGCAACTGCAGCACCCAGGGACAGCACCCATCCTGAGCCCCTTCCCCTGCTGCAGCCTCCACTGCTTCCCACTGTCCAGTGGGAGCTGCAGTTACCCTCACAAAAGATGCACAAATAAACCAGCCCCAACAAATTAATCCTGTCACTACTCCAGGGGAGTGTTTTGTCTGTACTGGCTTAAGCACCATTGTTATTTCTAACAGGCAGAGCTCAGTTTTGAACAGAGCTGCCATAAAAGTGCAGCCTGCTGACAAATCCAAGGTACAGCAGGAGCTGCTGCAAACCCAGCACTGAACAGGCCCCCAGCCTGTTCTTATCAGTTCTACAGGGGCTCAGACAGGTACAAAAATCATATCAATATCTGATAACATATAAATAACTGATAACAGAGAAATATCTACTGCAAAAAAAAAGCACAGTGCCACCCTGATCCCAAAGAGACCCAGATCCACAGCACTGGGATGGAAATCCCCCTGAGGAGGAGTGGATGCTGTCCCTGTGATGTCCAGGAGGATGCCAGCACTCCCACAGAATTCTCTGAAAGCCAAGGAATCTCCAGTGAAGGCTTTCAGTGATCGAATCCTTTCCACTCCTGTTTATCTATCGATTGGAAAGAGACAAACTGAACCAAACAGCAAAATTTATATCTCCCTGAGGAGTCCCAATAGCAGGATTATACTGGGTACAGGTGGACATGGCACAGCTACAATCAGGGAAAACAGATGGCTGCCTCTTCACCAATGAGAATTTAATGAGACTTTGCCTGATAGGAATAGGAAGCAGAAATAATCACTAACAAAACTCTTATCTTTAATTTCACCATTTGCTTTTAGGGAGAAAAGAAGGGTGAGTCAGTGATCCCAGCTGAAAAGTGACAGTGTTCAATAGCTTGGTAGGAAGAAAAATACACTGATCTTCCCCAAAATAGAGACCTTTAGTCCTGTTCCGTGTGCAGAATGCAAACAGAATTAAGTCTGTCTACAGCAATATTTTACAGAGTGCAGCAGTGTTTTGGTGTGTGGAGATTACCACTGACTTTCTACTCACCAAGCCAAAGAAAGCTTCACTCTAAGAGTCCAAAAAATAAAGAAAAAATATATCAAAACAAGCATTTAGATGGTGCAGCTTGAATGAGGTGAGGTTTAGACCCAGCTCCCTGCTGGAAACAACATAATGATGAACATCATTCTTGGTTCTCTGCAAACAGCACAGATCCAGAGGTTCAGGGGGAGTCTGGGCTACTTAGAGCCATAATTCCTGTGCAGGCACATGTGGACAGCAGCAGTTTGTTCCCATCCCTGGGAGCAGCTGGGAGTTATTCCAAAAAAGCAGTAAATGCCCTAAATACACACCACAAAACACAGAGAGAGGCAGCGCTCACCTCTGGCACTAAAGGCATTTCTTTCCCATCACAGTGCACTGCCTGCGTGTTTTTCTTCCTGAATTTCAATCCTAAAAGGCAAAGATATTTGTTTGGAGAGTCTGAAAATGGCCAAGGACACAAAAGAAATGTATGACATTTTATTCCTCATCTCCCACTGGACAACTGCTGTGCAAGTCTTCTCCTTAGCCAGAGCAACACCTGCATTCTGGGGAATTCTGAGTTTACAAATAAAATGTTTGGAAATGATGCCTCAATATTATTCATGATAATGGCATAAAAACCCAGCAGAGGAGTGCTCTTTATCATTTCAGTGCTTTGATGATGCTGAACCATTTTAAAGTGTTTTTTTCCTGTCTGCTGCGAAGCAGGGAGAGCAAAACCTTAGGAAGTCAATACTGGGTCAATCCAGTGCAGTAAACACCTGAACATGGGCAGATCATGGCTGGAAATGGGATTTATTGAGGACAACTGCTGCCTTCATTTGCAAGAGATCTGGGAAGGCATTTCTTCATGGGCTGCAGCTTTTAAAGCAATTTGGTGATGTGCAGCCAGACCCTGATCTCCTTCCTGCACCAAGCTGCCAACCAGGCAAGGGAGTCACTCAGCTTACAGGAAATCAGGCTCTAATAGATTTTCATGTCTTAAAAACCCCCCATACATTCCAGCAATCTATCTTTGCCTGCTTTTTCTTGTGACATATATGGGACCTGTACCAGCACTTCACCATTTCTATCCTCTTTAGAGCCAGGATCCAATGGATCTGTTCATTCCAACACCAACTTGATGGTGACAGTGAAATCAAATGCTAATTGAGAAACTGAAAAAAATAAGAAATTAGCATAGGCAGAGCAGAAAAATGCTCTGTTATACTCACATTCAATAAAGCAGTGAAAAATTAAGAAAAAATAAAGATAGCAAAGAAAAATCCGGTGACAGAAATCAGTGGCTGCTGTGGCTACTTCACCCCTCTCACTATGGATTTTTTTATCTGTATAACAGTTTTCCCTGCACTACTCCAAAATCCAATAAAAATAAAGTCTGCACCTTGCTCTGCACCAATATTTGCTTTTCCTAGGCTGTTTTTTGGTTGTTTTACATTGTGGCTCCTGCAGAATAAAACAGCTTTTGAAAAGATGGAGACATTGGTAGCACATCTCATTTAAATGCAGTCTAATTCATGCAGTGATAATTTATATTGACAGCACTTTGAGACAGGAAGTATTTGCCATTATAAGCTGGAGTGCATTTCACCTGCTGGAATTCCAGCATATGCATATTTCATGGCGTGAATCGATTTCAAAGGTGTTGCATGTGTTTGTTTTATGTCTGTGAGGTTCAGGGAGGCTCCATCTTCAGGTTTTATTTACAGGACAGGAAAACTGAGATAAGGAATTCCCTTGCTGCACCATCCCTGCTGGATTCACTCAACCTCAGCTTCTGGGCAGAAATGTAAAATTCTGACTGTTCTTAAAATTTGAATTTCCAGATTATTCTTTGAAGAGCACCACCACTGCACCTGCTTTTTCATTATTATTTAAAGCAGGGCTATGGTTTTGTAATGAGCTTTTTCAAAGTGGAAATGGAAGGCAGGTACAATACCCAGAAGACCTGATGAGACCTAATGTTCTGAGGCAGAACTTTTGTATTTAGACAAGCCCTAATGGAGCACTAAGAGAAGCCTCTTTTCCAGGAAATGCATATTATTATTACCATTTATTAGGGCTTCTCTGAAATAACCTTCCTCTGAGAGCACTTCTAATTAGACAAAGCCAAGAGCTTAATTCACGTTAACCTCAGCTCCAGCATCCTGGATAATGGGGAGAGGCAGAAGGGCACAGGCTGGGGCTTTGTACAGCAAAGCAAAGAGAACAGAACGTTTTTAAAGAGTTTTCATTAGCGAGAGAAGTTTCTGCCTCTGAGGCACGTCCAGAGCCAGAAATGCATCACAGACCTGTTAATTGTTGTTGCCTTTTAACACCCCAGCACCCACCCCAGACCCTCCATCCTGCAGGATAAATGTCTGAACCACCTGATTTTTATCCTCAGCTCTCTCTGGCTGAGGATTCTCCCCCAAAATCCCCTGCTGGGTTTTCCAAGAGTCTCAAACAGGGTTTTGTGGGCACTGCCAAAAAGGGCAGCCAAACCCACGGGGGTTTTTGCAAGGTTTCTGACTCAGCCTCTCTCATGTAGCTGGAAACGATGGAGTTAAAATCAGCAGGATTTCTACCATGTGTTCCCCAGTCCTTGACTCAAGGATTGCAGGTCATGGCTTTTTGTGACTTGGGCTTTAGGTGGGTGATAAAATCAAACTCCATTTTCCCAACAGCAGCTCCCACATTTTCCTGAGCAGGGCAGGGGAAAACAACCCCCTGCGGTTTGGACATTTTGCACCAGTGTGGACAAAACTGTGAGACAGGGAAATGCCCTGAGAGGCTGGAGGAGAGGGAAGGGCTTTCCCCACACCTTTACAGCTCCCCTGGTGCTGCTGGCCCCGAGGGGTGACCCTGAGCATCCCCCTGACAGCAGCTCGGGGTCCCTGCCCGTGCCAGGAGCAAAGGCAGCTCTGGCTGAGCTCATCACCTGGGGGACAGCAAGAAATGCTGAGGGAGAGGCTCTGCCTCTCTACATCTTCATTAAAATCACCTCATACCTTTGTGTCTGAACCTGGCGAGGGCTGAAAGCTGAAACGCAAATCAAGGAGCACTCAGCTTTGATTTTTTTTTTCTTTCTTTCTTTTTTTTCTTTTTTTTTTTTCTTTTTTTTTCCTGTTTCTCCCCAGCTTTTCAATTCATTGAAAAGATTTCTGATCCCACAGTGCAGGAGTTTCCAAGGGGACAGCTGGGTCACTCCTTTGGAACAGCAGCGTGGGCAGAGCAGGGCAGCGCCGCAAGTACAGCCCCTGGAAAATGGAATTTAAGGAGCTGAGGAGACAGCAGCTGAATTGAGGATTCACTGACAAGATCACAGTTAAAAATTAAAGGAAATTTCATTTAAAATCCACAGTCATTGCTTTTTATCTGTGTTTTGGCCCAAGGACAGCAAACTCCTGTTGTTTGCTGCTAGCTCCCATCAGAGAGCTGGGGTTGCTGCTTTCCTTCAAAAGCCAAAAGTCCAAAGCCAAGGAATCACCATCAGAACGTGTCATTTTTGATCCTGTGTTTATAAATAACAATTGTCAGGCACTGGGCACTCAAGAGCAGCCTGGGACATGGGAGGTGTCCCTGCCATGGCAGGGGTGACACTGGGTGGGCTTTAAGGTCCCTTCCAACCCAAACCACCCTGGGTTCTGTCATCACCTCCCAAATCCTCTTCTCAAAAGCTCCTCACTATTTCTTGGGACTTTAAAAATCAGATTTAAATGTTGTGTTTCTCCCCAGTGCCAGTCAAACCTGAGAATTTATCCCGAGGTTTGCAGCCAGCACATAAAACAAATGTGCTGAAACCTCGCAGCACAAACCAACATTTGCTCTTATCATTTAAACCATAAATATAACCCTGATCTGTTCTAGCAAAACCTGGTCAAAGCCATCAGAAATCTCTTCTTGTATCCTTGTAAAAATTTGTGGAAGTGAGGCAGCGTGATGCTGCCCTTTAGAAATTCTTATTTAATTACTGAAGCCCATTTGAGAAGCAATACACTTCATACTTCCCCAATTACAAAGTCTGCTGCTGCCCTTAAAAATAATCTCAAGCAGAGCCAAAACTAAGCTCTGATTATAATTAAATTTCCTTTTTTACATGGATGTTGGTATTTTCTTATGCATCCTGAGCTCTCTACTGATTATTGTAGGATACTGAGAGGACACAGGGGGCTCAGAAATGAAAGAAAGAGAGAAAAAAAGACAAAATATTAATTGATATACTAAGGAATCATGCACTTTTACAAAAATATACTGCAAAAGTTATGGAGAAAAAAAGTTATTTAAAAAAATCATGGGGGCTATCATGATATTAACACTAATTTCAGGAGGTTTAATACATACATCTATATAGATATCAATTTTTATGAGCAACTAGCAGAAACAAGAGCATTGAAAAGTACAGTTGCACAAACATAAATGGATAAAAATCATTTTTTAAATTATAAAATAATAAAAAATACATTCCAAGGCAAAGTAAAGCAAGAGCAAAGACAAGAGGAAAACCAGGGGCAAATAATATTTATTTATTTGTTTAAATATGTTATAAAGTAATATTTATTTGTTTAAAATAATAAAGACATTGAGAAATGTAAGTCGCTGTTGCAGGTAAAAGGCACTACAGCCAGAAAATGTGGCTGTGCCCCAATATAAAAGTCAGAAAAGTGGGGAAATGTATTCAGGAATGGACAGTTATGGTCCCAGCCCCAGATAATTTCTAGCAACTGAAGTTTCATTATTGCTGTGGCAAGATTTCATTACCAAAGTAGTAAAACTTTGATTTTCTTGCCCTGACAAGCATTTCACAGCCAAGTTCCCAGGCTGGGTACCCCAGGGAAGGTTCTCCCATCCACGCTCATGCTCAGGATGCTGAAGGCAGCTTTGATTTGAGCACTAAACTCCAAATTTTCTCCCCAGCTTGTGCAAACAGCAGTTTTCTGGATTGGGGGTTACACAAGGCTTTTCCCTCCTTCTGAGCAATTTTGAGGAGGTGTTTTCAGTAACCCATTTATTGGCAATTGCCACCCATTTTCAGTGTCCAGCTGCACAGCTAAACCTTGCCTTTTAAACCTTGCAGGGACTATCCCAAGTGAAAAATTCAGGTTTTTCCAGATCTGCCTGTGGAAATGGAGCACCTCTCCCAGCTCTGGCTGAGCTCTGCGTGTGGTGTCATTCCCAGAAATGAACCTTGATAAAATCTGTGTCCAACAATGGATGGTGTTGAACACACCCAACTCAATAGATGGGCAACAGACACTGCTCTGTTCAAGAAAATCAACATCTAAAATAGGAATATTAAATAGCAGAGGGGAAAATAAAACACAACCTAGAGAATATCAAAGACCAACAGACCAGTGAGGGTGAAAAATGCACATTTGCTGCCCAGAAAACACAAGTTTCACAGGTACCTGCCCTAGATGTATTTATCATCTTCACAACCATGGTTCCAGATACTAAAAAGCAAAAATAGCTTTGGTAATAAAAAAACACAGGCCACAGGGCAAGAAAATAGGTTTAAATCTAGATACTAAGAACTCTAAACCTCAGAGGGAAATAAATCTGTAATCTAAATCACATCCATTTATAGATGGGAGACAGATTTGCTCTATAGAAGGAGCTGATTCATCTAAATAAACTAGCAGGCTTGTATTTACAGCTCTGCTGAGATGACTCTGTTCTCCTTCACGTGGGTATTGCTTTATTACCAGCTTTCTTGGAGCAATATTTCATTCCAGAAAAATGAACTGGAAGTCCAACATTTCACGTCAAACCCAGGATGCTCATTCCAGCCAGGATTAGCTGCAGTATTTAAACATCTCTTCCCAAACCACCAAGAAGCAACATCTCACCCTGTTGCCCTGTGAATCCCGGGGTCGTGGGGTGGTTTGGGTTGGGAGGGACCTTAAAGATCACCCAGTGCCACCCCTGCCATGGCAGGGACACCTCCCACTGTCCCAAACTCTGTCCAACCTGGCCTTGGGCACTGCCAGGGGTCCAGGGGCAGCCACAGCTGCTCTGGGAATTCCAGCCCAGTCTCCCATCCAGCCCTGCCCTCTGGCAGTGGGAGCCATTCCCTGTGTCCTGTCCCTCCAGCCCTTGTCCCCAGTCCCTCTGAGCTCTCCTGGAACGCCTTCAGGCCCTGCCAGGGGCTCTGAGCTCTCCCTGGAGCCTTCTCCTCTCCAGGTGAGCACCCCCAGCTCTCCCAGCCTGGCTCAGAGCAGAGGGGCTCCTCATTAATGAAACAACAACATAACTCATCACCAGAGTTTAAAGTCATCTTTTCTTAAAGTTTTAAGAGCCCTATTCAAGAAACGTTTGTTTCTCTGGCCTGGGTGTGCTCTGTGCAGAGGGAGCAGGTTCCCAGTTGTGCTCTCAGCCAGGAGATGCTTTGGCAGCAAATTCCATCCCCAGCTGCTTTTCCCCCTGTTTTAATCAGACCCTGGCACTGCTGCCTTGGGAGGCTGAGCTGGAACAGAGACTGGGCAGAGCTGGAGAATAAAGCAGAGATTTATTGAAAGGCCTTTAGGACACACCTTGGGCAGGACAAGAGCCTGGCCAGGGCTGCACCCAAGGTGGACCCAAAATGGGCACAAAATGGGCACAAAATGGACCCAAAATGGGCACAAAATGGACAAAGGGTCACCAGGTCTCACACTTGGATCAGTTTGGGTCCATTTGCATTTTGGGGTTGAATTGTCCCATTGCAGCCCCAGGTGATGCAGTCCCATCCTTCTTGTTCCTCCCTCAGCCCCCCTTGTTTGTGCTTTGGGGCTGAACCCTTGTCCCAGCTGTCCTTGGTGTGCAGCAGGAGAAGGATTTGTTTTGTGTCCCTGCTGTGTGCAGAGCTGAGTGAGCCTGAGTGTGAGCTCAGAGCTGCACCCTGGGCAGCACAGAATGTGAAATCCAGCGAAGAGAAAACTCCAGGCATCCCAGCCAACATCGCTTAGCACGGGAACCATGGAACAGCCGCGATGTCCCTGCACGCCGGGATTGCACCTCGGGGAGGGCACAGAGCAGCCGGGGGAGCATCCCCAGCCCGGGGGGAGAATCCCCAGCCCGGGGGGAGAATTCCCCACCTGGGGAGAGCATTCCCCACCTTGGATGAGCCATCCCAGTGTCGTGAGAGCATTCCCAGCCTGGGATGAGCATCCCTCAACCCGGGTGAGAGCATTCCCCACCTGGAGAGAGCATCCCCAGCCCGGGGGGAGCATCCCCAGCCCGGGGGGAGCATCCCCAGCCCGGGGGGAGCATCCCCAGCCCGGGGAGAGCATTCCCAGCCCGGGGGGAGCATTCCCAGCCCGGGGAGAGCATTCCCAGCCCGGGGGGAGCATTCCCAGCCCGGGGAGAGCATTCCCAGCCCGGGGGGAGCATCCGCAGCCCGGGGGGAGCATCCCCAGCCCGAGGAGAGCATCCCCAGCCCGAGGAGAGCATCCCCAGCCGCCGCCGCTCCTCATTGGGATGCGCAGCCCGGAGCCGCTCTGCAGCCCGGCACCACAAACCCGGCACCACAAACCCGATCCCGAGAGGGATCCGAGCCCCGGGCACGCTGGGCTGGCACGGATGGGTGCTCAGGACAGGGCTGTCCCCAGGGGCACGGACGCTGGAAGGAAAGGGGGGTTCATAGCCAGCAGCCAAGGGATGATCCCGATCCCCTCCGGGCTGGGGCTCTGCCTGCCGGGGCTCTGTCCCCGGGCACAGGGCACACGGACACTGTGGGGCTCTGGAGGGCTGGACCTTGCTCAGAACTAAACCCCGCTGAGGCAGGAAAGGCCGGGGGGCTCCGGGGCAGTGCCAACCCCACCGGGACTGGGGGAAGCGAAGCACCCACGTTCCTCTCCAGGGAGAGCCAAAAAACATCGCAGCTGGGAGCTGGGGCTGCCCTGGACCCTTGGCAGTGCCAGGACCAGGGCTGGGAGCAGCCTGCGACAGTGGGAGGTGTCCCTGCCATGGCAGGGGTGACACTGGATGAGCTTTAAAGTCCCCTTGACCCCATTCCATGATTTATGATTATGAGATAATTTCCCGGTAAAGTAAGGGCTTGTTGCTTTTCACCCCTCTGCCATCTCTGAAATCCTTTGCAGTGACACATTTTCAAGCTCTCTCTTTTTTCCAGGGAAATGCAGAAAGATCAGTTCTCCTTTTTCCCTTCCCTGCTCCAACACCTGCCCAGGATCCAACCTCAGCTCTGCCTCTGACCCTGCTGCAAACTTCCAGCTCCATTTGCAGGAACACCAGTTCATTATTAGGAGAGATAAAGGGACACCTCTGAGCTTCATTAGGACCGAGAGAAGAATGGGGTTTCACATCTCCGGGAAGAGCCCAGCAATCTTCTGGGTGCAGAGCTGATGCTGAATGCCCCCGATCCTCAACACCTTGAACAGAACAAAGAAATCACCAATTATCTCCAGGTTTTGCCTCAGAATGGGATGCAGGAACAAAGAGCTCGCACAGCTGAAGGTCTGGCTTGCTTATTATTTTCCTCATTTGCAACTAAACACATTTTGGTTGGCTCTATAAAGAGTTGTTATTTGTTTTGTGTCAACAGCAGGGTCCTGCTGCACTATAATTCACTGCATAAACACCCATTTCTTCCAGCAGTGTCCTGATCCAGTACATTTTATTCTCTGGATTTCACATTCCTTTCCCAAAGAAGAAGGAGCTGCAGAGAGGTTTGTGGCTTGCAACCCTTGTGTATCTCAGCTCATCAATCACTCTCATTTCCTTCCCCACACTCTGTGCCTTTCTCATGGGATGTGGCTGCATTAAAACCTATTTATTTTATAATCAGGTGAATGAGAGGCAGCAAGGCCGTTGTGTCCAAAGTCTCTGGCTCATTCACTCAGAAGGAAATCTGAATTATCAGAGGGAAGCTGGAACATCAGCACTGGCACTGGGAATATCAGGCAGGAGCTGTGCAGGCCCTGAGATCCCATGAGAATCCCCTGTGGGACCGTGCAGGGCTGATGCAGGAGGGGAGCTGGGAATGTCGGGGTCTGGTGAGCTCATGAGAGAAGAGGCAGGCTCTGAACCAAACCCTCCTGGGGCTGCCAGGGATCAATAACTGCAGACAAGGAACAAAGCTGGAATCAAAGAAATCAAACAGGGTTTGCCAGTGGATCACATCCTGCCATCCAGAAGAGACAGAGATTTCACCTCATGAAATGTCCCATTTCTCAGGAAATGAGCAGGTGACACCTTTCACCTATTATATAAATGCAACCATTTTTTACAGTGGTCATAATACTTTTTCTTTTAATTTCACCTTCAATAGATATTGTATATATAATTTTATATTTTTATATAATATATAGTATATGTTATTTATAATTTATAATATGTTATATATAACACATAATAATGTATAACATCTAATATATATTATATATCATTACAAGGTAATACAGAAATATAATATATATATTTGTCTAGCTTATATATATAATATATAATATATAATATATAATATATAATATATAATATATAATATATAATATATAATATATAATATATAATATATAATATATAATATATAATATATAATATATAATATATAATATATAATATATAATATATAATATGTAATATATAATATATAATGTATAATGTATAATGTATAATGTATAATGTATAATGTATAATGTATAATATATATTCCACCTGTAATTTCACCCAGCTTATTTTCCAAACTCCATCTTCTGTTTCCTTCAAGCTGCTTTATTGGATTAAATCACAGCCACCCTGCAGCTGATGCAGTAATTCACTCTGATGGGTGACACACACACAGGTACAAAAATATTGGCGCAATACACAAAGTCATCTTAATAAATCATGGTAAATTAGTAGGGAGAAGTCATTTTCAAGCTTTTAGCATAACAATTAAGATGAGATGAGAGGGGGAAGCAAGAGCTCAGGGCCAGGTTAGATGGAGCTCTGAACAGCCTGGAGGAAGGTGTCCCTGTCCATGGGAGGGTGAAATGAGGGGATATTTAAATCCTTTCCAACCCAAACCATTCTGTGATTCAGGGAAACTCCTTGGGCAATCCTGAAAAACAATTCCAGTTAAAGAGACTCTCTGCACACCAGCAGGATCACATTAATGCCACTGGCTGCACGTGAAATAAAGGCATGGAAGGAAGAACTGCATGCAGCTAATAAAGCAATTCCAGCAATTGATCCATGCAGAAGCAGGCAGATCATTTTAAAAGATATTAAACTCCACCTGCAGGCTGGTGGTGAGGCCATGAAGGAGTTTCCCCGTGGTGAACTGCATTTAGTGGGAATTAGAGCTGGAGATGTTGGGTCCTGGGAGGGCCCCAGGGCTCGTGCTGCAGCTCCAGGCTGCTCACACGCTGTGAGTTCCTGCATGTGAGTTCCTGCAGACCTGCCAGGGGCTTGCATGGATTGGGGGCTTTGTAGAGAGCAAGGACATGAACCTGACAGTGCCTTGGGAAATGGGTGCTCAGTCCTGAAGGAGTCCTGTGGCACCAGCACTCCAAGGTGTGGGAGCTCCTCTGTTCAGAATGGACCAGGAATGGATCCAGGGAGGGGAAACAGGACACAGCTTCTGGAGCTGGGATAACGAGGGGAGGTCTGGGAACCCCCACTTCAAACCACTCCTGATTAACACCATTCCCATTTCAAGGTAAATACAGCTCTGCAGGGATTTCTCTCCATGACCTCAGTTTTGTCCATGCCCCTGCACACTTCCCTCAGCACAGCAAACCTGGTGCCACTTTACAAACATTTCTTATTCCACCCACAAATGCAGGGTTGTTCTAGGTATGAGCAGGACAGGTTCAAAATGCACAACTTTCCACTTAAAACCCAAGTGCCTTTGTAATTTTTGCTGTGCAGCCTGTACAGAAAGACAAATCAGGAAGGGTTGAAGCCTGATTGTTGCTCTAGGACTCAAATCTGCGAGGCTGTGAGAGGCATTTATGAGAAGTGGTGTTTCATGAGCTTGGTAATTTGCAGTTTGTTACAAAGACAAATTCGTTTCTGACTAAATTGTATTGTAAGTCAGGCTCCTCAGGGAACATCTGACTAAAAGGTGATGTTAAAGTAATTTCCATAACACCAAATTATGAGACAAATTATAAACTTCACAGAGGAGAAAAGCGGGGGAAAGGAGCAGGAGCTGAGATGGAGCGAATTTCTTCATGGCAGAGCTCAGAACGGGGAGAACTGAGGTGATGCTGTGAAAACTGCAGTGCTGAAGCTGCCTGGAAACAAGCACAGCCTCGGGCTTGCAGTTTTGACAGTGACTGACTTCATCCTCAAAATCCTTTTCCAAGCCCTCCAGACACCCTGCAAAGCCCCCTCCAAGGAGGGGCAGCAGCTCGGCTGCTGCTTGGGGATTTCCCCGCACGGGCTCCGGCCCCCAAAGCTTAAACACAAACCAGGCAAAAAGCAAAATTCACAGATGCCACCTGCTCAGTAAAGGGCTGAATCTGCAGGGGCTCAGCAGCCAGAGCTGCTGCAGAGTCCTGGAGGGGGAAGGAGCTCTGGATCCAGTGCAGCATCCAGCTCTCATCCAAAGAGGAGCCCATGGCGGTGAGCACAGCTGGGAGCTGACACAGGGAGAGCTGGTTTGGAGTCCCAGCATGGTTTGAGTTGGGAGGGACCTTAAAGATCACCCAGTGCCACCCCTGCCATGGCAGGGACACCTCCCACTGTCCCAAACTCTGTCCAGCCTGGCCTTGGGCACTGCCAGGGGTCCAGGGGCAGCCACAGCTGCTCTGGGAATTCCTGCCCAGTCTCCCATCCAGCCCTGCCCTCTGGCAGTGGGAGCCATTCCCTGTGTCCTGTCCCTCCATCCCTTGTCCCCAGCCCCTCTCCAGCTCTCCTGGAGCCCCTTCAGGCCCTGGCAGGGGCTCTGAGCTCTCCCTGGAGCCTTCTCCTCTCCAGGGGAGCCCCCCCAGCTCTCCCAGCCTGGCTCCAGAACAGAGGGGCTCCAGCTCCAGGAACATCTCCGTGGCCTCCTCCGGACTCATTCCAGCAGCCCCAGGTCTCTGTGGAGCCTGGGGCCCAGAGCTGGAGGCAGCAGCACAGGTGAGCTCTCACCTGAGCAGAGCAGAGGGGCAGAATCCCCTCCCTTGCCCGCTGCTCACGCTGCTCTGGGCTCAGAGAGGAAAACCAGCACTTGTCAACCTTGGAATCTCCAATGAGGGCATTTATCAAGGCAGCTGCACCAGCTGCAGCCCAGGAATCCCATCTTATTGCAGTCCTCACGGGCAGAGTTGTGCATTTGGGTCTTTGGGTCTCACTGCTGTGGATGTTTTCCTTAAGGACACAGAGGGGCTGAAAGAGCTCCCTGTGTCCACCCTGCTGTGACAAACAAGGGGGTGACAAAGTGTGGCACTCACTGCAGGCAGCCAACACAAACAGAAAAAAGCCTGTTTAGTGTAGTACAGCAATTCCAAACGTGAGGAATGGTGTGCAGCAGGGATGGGGGCAATCCATCCTGAACATTAGCACAGCTCCAGCAGCGGGGCTGAATTCATGCTCTGAGTGCCAAGGGAAAGGGCTAAATGACATGAGAGAGTTCCTTTTCCTGCTGTAATTCCCATCACCTCATGATTCAGTGATAAATTCCCTTCCTGCCTCTGCATTTCATTCAGGTCATGCACAGATACAGCAGCAGAACAAACCTCCAGTGCCACTGAGGCCTCTGATGCTGTGAGCAACAAAACGCAGAGTCTTCCCCAAAAGTTAATAACCTCTCACTTTGCTCCAGCATCAGCTGGAGATTTTCTTGCTGTTTGCTAATTTCTATTTTCTTCTTACAGCTCCCACTGGACAGCTGTACCACTGACAAGCTGCTCTAATAAGAATTGCATACCTAAATTATTCAGGGCCAATTTATATTTATATATATGACTGTACCAGTACTGGACTTTCACCTGACTACATTTTCCCCACATTTTACATTTTCCCCACATTTTACCTGACTGCATTTTCCCTTTAATACCCAAAAATATAAATGAATGCCATCACAACCTCCCTCAGCCTAGGAAAGGCTTGCCAAAAAACCCTCTATGTTTACAAATAATACAAGAAAAAAGGGCAAGAAAATAACTACAGTTTGTTTTCTGCTGCTTACAGAACTAAAATTGCATTTACCAAGGAGCCAAACCAGCTTCACTGGGAGTTGCACCCAGTTCTTAAAGACCCTAAAATTATCTGGATTATTATCATATTTTAAAACACCCATCTATTGTTTTTAGCTGTCAGCACAAAATAAACCAAGTTGAAATAATAATTGTTGTCAGATTTTAAATGTAGAGAGAGCTTTGAAGTTGAAACAAGGGGTTCAGACAGAGAAGACCAGTCCTGATCTCACTGTAAGTGAACATTTCATAATGGTGCAATAAAATCAGTATTGGAAAAAAAATGAGGTGGCACATAAGTATTTAGAATTTTAGACAGAACTGGCAGTTCTGGAGCTGTTCCTGACTTTGAGGGATGAATTTATCCCTCTGCAAGGGATGGAGCAGATCTGCCACTGCTCACTGTAACCTACAGCTGTAGTGACAAGAGGGAATTTTATCCATTCTCTTTAGCTCAAAGAGGGGAAATTCCAGCACTTTCCATTCCCTGAGGAATTATTAGTTAATTATTGGTTATTAATAAGGGGTTATTGCTTCCCTTTGGGACAGTCACTCCAAAAGGCATCAACGATTTCCAGTTCTACCAACAGGGGCTGGGTTTGTTTTGAGTTTGGACACAAACTCAGCCAACCCTCTGAGCTGTGCATGCAGCCAGCTTTGGTCCCCTGGCCCACCCTGACCTGGGGAAACCAGCTGGGAATTCTCTTTAGGAATGTCCTAAGGATTATCCCTCTGCACACATTTCACCTCAGTTTCTGCAGTTCTTCTTTCCCAGCAGTTTTTGTGAGTATTTACTTGGGGCAGAGGACAAGGGGAGTGAAGTGAGGAACACAATCCCAGCTCTTCAGGACGAGTTCCTGGCTGTGCTCTGAAATGCTGACTCATTTTTCTGCTCAATAACAATGAGAAATAAAGGGAAATTCGGCTCTATAATACTTGTCTAGAAAATTCACAGCTAATTCTTGTATCAATTCCATGAATATTTTCTTATTGCTGTTTCTGCCAGTCTGTATTTTACACTCATGTTAGTTTAGACTGCAGATGATATATTTGAGGAATAACTTTTTTCACTCACAGCACTGAGGATCTCTGCTTTATAAAATGTAGATGCACCCTGAATTTTTAAGGTGCTGCTAAATGCTTTGCTCTCAGTAAGAGTAGAGGGAACTACTCAGAGTCAGAAGGAAACAGATCAAAATCACTTTTCTCGTCACAACCTATAAAAAATTTTCATCCTGGATCAGGAGTTTGCTTCTACTAGAGATGTTTTAATTCAGATTTAGAGAAAGAAAAACCTAAAATGCCTAAAATGTAATTGTTTTTAAAAAAGGATAAAACTTTCTTTCACAAACGTTGAGCTAACCCTAATCTTGATTTTTTAATAATTTTCTCCCCATATACACACTTCTATTTTTCTCGTTAACTACAAGCTTTGATCCATTTTTAGAGCTAGATGCAATCTGTCCAAAGTGACATTTTTTATTCCAAAAGAATTTTGTGCTGAAGAAGCTCACTTAGCTCTGCAGCAGAGTGGAGCTTCAATTGATCCCTGCATTAATTCCATCAGCACTCCCCCAGTCCCAGCCCCCTCCCAAACAATTTACAATTTACAGGACCTCGGGAGGGGGCTGCAGGGAATTGCTGCTGTCTCACAGCACCGTGTACAGGCACAAAATTAGTTTATTTAAAAAAAAATAAACACTGCTTAAGCATTTGCTCCCCTTGGCCCCCCAGCCCTGGCTCCCGCAGCCAAATCTGTCACTCAGAAAGGGAGAAAAGCCCAGACACCCCTAAAATAAATAAAAACTCAATTACAGCAGTCAAGGAGGGAAGAAGCAGATTCCTGGCCCCAGCCAGTGCCCAGCTGAGGCCCGTGGTGGGTACAGTGAAAATCTTTGCAGTGGCTCAGCAGCATTCAAAGCTCCTCTGAGGGATGGATAAGCCGCAGGTATTTATAGCCCTGATCTCCTTTCCTGTCCCCAGGGAGTTACACAAGGACTCCCATTCCACCTGGGGGCCACCAGGGCTCTTTTTATCCCTTCCAGGTGTCCAGCAGGACACAGAATTCCCCTGGAACAGGAGAGCTCCCTGTGCCAGGAGCTGGCACAGCTCGGTCCCATCAGCTCCTGGCCCCAGCAATTCTCCTTTTCCCTACCCCAAATATTGAAGGAGAGATCCATAATCTCTCATCTGACCTTGAACAGATGTTGAATGAGCCAAAGAGTTGATCTCTCATCACAAAAATCTTGGTCTATAAAGACAGAATTCAATAGTTTAGACAAAAGAAATCTGGTTTCTATTTACATTATACCAATGATCTGGGGCAAAACTCTTTCTGTTTTGAACTCCAAGCTCTTTCACCCCTAATCTATCTCATATCTCTGCACAAAATTAACATGACATGACCCCATTCTGAAATTAAAACTTTCAGTATCGCAGTACAATAAATAACCCTCTGTTTCTGGAATAAATTTGAAATCATTCCTCCTAGGAATAATTTTTCATAATGATTACAGCTTCTGCTGTAGCCTTAAAATAAGAAAAGATGCAAAAGAATGTTGTTGAAATGCCTGATCTTTAGAGAAAACCCACAAAGCTCAGCAATTCTATCTATGAGATAAATAAAACTTCTTTAACCATATAGAGAGGATGGGTAAAACCCCTTTTTGTGTTTCCATTCCTCCCTGTGGCCAAAGGGAGCTCCTGGAATACCCTGGAATAGCCCAGCAGCACTGCCTGGCAGCAGGGTTTGTGCCAGGTACAGGTGCCCTGCCCTGGCCCAGAGAGGAAAGGGCATTTTCAGGTACCTGAGCCTCTTCCTGCTCCAGGAGGAAAAAAATTCACCTGACACATGAGTGAACCACTTAATATCTTTGCCTTCCACACAACCATTTTCTACAAATTATGACAATTTTCCTCCAGTATTTGCCTCTCCAGCTTTCTCCTGGCAATATAATCCATGCAGAAAATTATCCGAGCTTTTTAGCTAAAAAGATACTGACTTATTTATTTTATCTCAATTCTGAACTATTTAGAGGACACCATCTAATGCTGGAGTGTTCCCACACTGGAAGTGATTTGCCTTTGCTCACATTAAATGTTTCTTGTTCCAAACAGTGCAGCACACAAAAATGTGACATTCCCTGCCTGCAAAGCTTTCCTTTGTGCTTGGGAAATGTCATTATTATTATTATTATTATTATTATTATTATTATTATTATTATTATTATTGTTATTATTACTACTACTATCACTATTATTATCATCATTATCATTATCATATCCTTATCATATCATTATCATTATCATTATCATTAACAATATTAATATTAAAATTTTAAATTTAAAATGTATAATATGCATGTTATTATACTTTTATTATAATTTAACAAATTTAATATGCATTTTATTAAATTACAATATATACAATATATACAATATATACTAATGTAATTAATTATTAATATTGTCGTGGTATTAATAACAATATTGTTATTATTGTTGCTGTTGTTAATATTATTATTATTATTATTACAGCCATATGGTATTAATAATGATGATGTTATTATTGCTGCTGTTGTTAATATTATTATTGTTATTATTACAGCCCTGTAGCTGAAATCAGGGCCCTGTTGGGTGCAGCCCCTAAATGAGGAACAGGGAGGTTGAGGCACAGAAATTCCAGCAGCTGATGGATTTCCAGGTGAAGTTTGGGATGCTGGGGCCACGTTCCTGTTTGGGACAGGGCCACCTTTGTCCTCTGCCAGTGGGGATGACAGACATGAAAGGGGCTGGGAATTATTTCCACAGTGCCCCTCTGATGAACACTCAGCACAGAGGATGGAGTTTTCACAATGAGGTGACCCAGGAGCAAAGGGAAATTAATCCTCTCCAAAACTGCAAATGACAAAATAATTTGATTTTTTTTTCCCAACATAGAGTTGCCTTTTGAGGGATGTTCTGCACATTGGGGAGGGGTGGATACAAAATAAAGATTCAGCTTCAGGCACCACAGGCGTGTCAAAGCTCAGCTGAACTCCTCCCTAGGAAGGAACTGTGGGCAAGGCAGGAGCAGCAGCTGCAGCCCCACCACAGCCAGAGCAGATTTCCCCTCCAGGAACAGCCCCCGACCCTGCCACAGCTGGAATTCTTTCAGCAGCAGCAGCTCTCAGGAGTGATGTTCCAGTGCCACGCTGGGTCTAAGGAAAATTTCAACCCTTATTTTAGTATTTAATTACACCCATTCCAACACTGTGCTTCTGGTTTTCCTGCTCCATTCCCCACAGTGTGAGTCCCTGTGTCCAGTTTTAAGTTATTTCATGGAGATAAATCAGCCTGAGAGCAGCTTTTTACCATGGAGACTGAAAGGGAATTGTAGGTGTATGTTGTGTGAGAGGGGTAGATTGAGTGTTGGCTTTTCCAGCTCTAATAGCTCAGGGGTAAAATTCATAAAAAACGATCTCTCTGCTTTCTGCTGCTAATTCAGCTCCAAAAATGTGAGGGATGCAACAGCTTTTACAACTCCTATGCTCCATGGGAAGGGGAGATTTCAGCAAAGCAAAAATGTGTATAAACCCAAAATTCTTACCCAGCTTCCACTGTGGTGAGTGACCCCACGTCTATGAATTAATCTTGAGCCATTATTTAAAGGTTTAGCTAATTTGTAATCATCATCCCCTGGTCCCCACCAAAGAAAAACAACCCACAAGACTAACACCCACCACTTGGGATAGTTTTCAGAGGTCAAGAAAATAAGTGTTGAGTCCACATTTTTCATTAATTTCTACCACATAATTCTCCTCCAAATGGATTTTGGGAAGAGAGAAGTAACAAGTGTTGCCTGCAAGGCACACAGGCAGCAGGAGGTGCAGGTTTGGAATTGGCTTTTAAGCAGTCAGAAAACCCACAAAGCTGCCAGCTGCCAAAATTCAGTTCCAGGTCCTCAGTTTGCAGAGACAATTTAGAGATGAGCAGAAGCAAGAGCAGTTTGCAGCTGAACCGTCCCTGGCAAAATCCATTCACTTCAGGAGTTTTTGGTGATGAACTTCTCCACTTGGCCCTGAGGCTGGGCTCGGGGGACAGTGACGGAGAGCTCGGGACAGAGCTGGGACTGGAGCTGGCAGTGTGAGCACAGAACAGCTCAGGGGCTGCTGCAGTGGGAATGAACGTGTGGAGGTGTTCCTGACAAAACCAGGGCCACCCATCCATCCTCAGCAGCCTCAAGGGCTGGGAACAAACACAAAGCCTGGGCTGGAAGTTCCTCCCTGAGAGCTGAGGGCAGAGCAGGGACACAGGGTTGGCACCTGCCCCAAACCCAGCCACCCCAGAGCTTTACTGGGGGACAGATTGGCAGCCTGTAGAAATAAAAGGATGGGTTTGTACCAAATTCATTAAATAAATTGCCAGGAGGGCTTTTTGCACCTGATCCTTCTCTACCCCTCAGGACTGCAGCCCACATAACGTGAGGAGGATGTGGATGCTGCTTGTTTTGGCCCAAGAACAGGGAGAACAGAGCAACACCAGCTCACACTGGGGGCTTTTGCTTTCCTCCCTGGCTGGACACAGCTCCAGGACAGCAGGGATGTCCCCTGGCCTCTGCAACCTGGCAAGCCCTGGGACAAGGTCACACATCACCCCTGACACCTCAGGAAATGAGAACTGGCCAGGGGCAGCTCTGAGCCCTGATTCCTGCAGAATCTGTTTAATTCCTGCCTGGTACAACAGGTGCCTTCACACCTCAGCTCCATTTTCCTCAAGCATTCCTCTGCTAATGCAAGCTGCTGCCTTCTATTGGCAGGGAATTACAGAACCATTATTGCATGTTCAGGAGAAAAAGCTCCAGATAGCAAGAGGTCAACAGGTTGAACTTCCCTTGCTTTGGCACTGTCAGCAGTTGGTATTGCTCGTGTTTCATGATTAAAAAGTCCCTCCTTATGAAGGGAAAAAAAAAACCAACCCAGACTTTGCTTTTATGTCTTGGTAATGCAGACATTTGGTTTTGAAAAGAACAGCTCGGTTCTCATTCAAATAAAAAATACTGACTTGCACATGGCCTTACTGTTAAACGTTTGCCTTGGGTTTTATATTTAAAGTCATGTAAAAAAGGGAGGTAAAATTCAGCTGCAATTACATTTTCTTTGCCCCTTATGCTCAGTAATTCTTGCTGAATAGAAATAAGGTGGGATTTTTTTTTCTCCCATTATCTGCAGCAACCATGGCTCTTTGTGGGGCTTCGGAGTGCATTAAATCTGTGTCTGACAAGGCTCTCCCTAAATCCTGGGGCTGGGCTAAAGGATCACAGGGGAATTTCACTTAGAAGTGGCTTTTGCAGAGATTGTCCAGACCCAGAGGACTGAGTGGAGTCCCCAGCCCTGGAGGTGGCACTCAGTGCCCTGGGGTGGGGATCACTCAAAGATTGACTCCAATCTTGGAGTTCTTTTCCAACCTCATCACCTCAGTGATTCTGAGAGCTTTCCCTCTTAACCTTCCCAGGCAGTATTTATTATCCTTACTGCATTACAGCCTTGAAAGGCATTCCTGCTCTCCCATTCCAAACCACTTCAGAAAATTCTGTTTGTCACTCATTAAGCAGCTGTAGAGAAGCACACGGAATTATTAATGCCACACGGCTGTGCAAACAGCAGGGAAAAAATGGTTACCACATTTTCCTCAACAAGCAAGGCCAAATCCTTGCAATTAACATTTTAGTTAGGAAATTCACTCACCATGAAAGCCTCTGCGTTTTCTTAAAGGTTGTAACTCAGTCTTTTAATTTTTTTCACAGCATTTTTCACTGTGGCTCTATTGGAGATTTGATACCCAGCAGCAAGAAGGGAGACTAAGTGAATTATACTTTTAGCTCATACTTTATTCTCTTTACTTTAAAACTTCAGGTACTCAGGCATCTATTTCACCCATCATTTATCCTTGGAGACTAAGGCAGCTTCAGGGAAAAAAGCAATTACCTGCTGTGGAAAGTCTAGGAGTTACAATTATGAAATAATAAAATGTCAAAGACACGTCTAATTTAGATATAGGGTTTTATTCTTTTTAGCTTAGTGAAATAGTACCAAATATTCTCTGAAATTTTTCTATCCATCAGGTGGAATCACTCCTTTGACTGTGATCCCAAATGCAAATTCACAAGTGTTTATACAGCAGATCGGGGCGTGCATTAGAAATCGGCTACTGAAAATCTATTTTGCTTACCTTGTCACCAATAATGGAATTAAAGCACTAAAAACCACTTTTCCTTCCTGGATACACTAAGCAGAACAGTTCTGTTCCAGAGGGAGAAGAACTCCACTTCCTCCTGGTTCTTGGAGGATTGGAATGTCTCTTCTTCTCAGTGCTTGAAGTATTGCTGACAAAAACAACTCAGTCTGAAAGAATAAAAACCCCTCAAATACTGAAGTTTAATATGCTGCATAAATTTAATTTATGATGAAGAATTCACTAACCTTGACCATAACCCTTTTTCCCTCTTCTTTTACTTCTGGGATGAATTTTGTAGCACCATGGGCTTCACTTCTTACAGATGCACAATCCCAAGGGTTTGGACCTCTAAACAGAACAAGGTGTTGGGCAATGCTAAATTTGCTCCTTGGAGGCTGAGACAAAACAATTTGTTCCTCATGCTGTAAAGCTCATTCACAAGCTTGAATTTTGCTATAACACTCATGGGTGTTTTGAATTTTTGAATTTCGTAATACAAGCTTGAATTTTATATAAAACTCATTGGTAGCCTCCATGGCCACCTCTGGTTCCTGGTCAGCAAAGGAACACTCGTGATTTATGAACCTTTAAGAGCAAGAAAGAAATTCCAAAGGAACAGCAATAGCAGAGTGGAACCAAACTTCTCACTGAAGTTGTCTTAGCAAAGCGATCTTTACCCAACAGCAGCACATTCTCTGGGAGGGTCAGCTCCTGAAATTCCAGTTCTGCCAGGGAAATCCTGATCCCTACACTGGGATGAGCAGCACTGCAAGGTGGCAGAGGCAGGGGAGAGAGGAAACCCTTCCTGCTGTAGTCACACACTCTGATAGTGCCCGGGTGTGGCAGAGCAGCCCAAATTCACAGCCTTGCACCTCAGGTGCTGCTGAGCTCCACTCCCGACCCTTAAATGAACATTAATGCCATGAATTTGCCCAAATCTGCGAAAATACTTGTGAGGATGCCGTGCTAAAGTGGGAAGAGATCCCAGGTGATCACCAAGGAGTCAATCCTGGAGCTGCCCCCTGCACTGCAGAGTCCCTGACGTGACTGTGCTGCCACAGCAGCCAGGCCTGGATGGGCCAAGGGGCAAAATAAGAAGTCAGGGAGAAAAACACTCAGGAAATCCAGCAAGCAAACCCAGGGGAAGCATCCTGCACTGCCTCAGACACCAAGGTCTGTATCACAGCCAGCTGTGGGGCCGGAGAGGGACAGAGAGGCCAAGGGACATCCCCTCCCCAGGCACCTCCAGGTGAGCCAAACCCTCCTCCTCTGCCTTGGACATACCAGCACAATTCAATTTTGTTTTACAGCAAAATTCAAGCTTGTGTTACAGCATGAGGAACAAATGGTTTTGTCTCAGCCTCAAAGGAGCAAATTTAGCATTGCCCAACACCTTGTTCTGTTTAGAGGTCCAAACCCTTGGGATTGTGCATCTGTAAGAAGTGAAGCCCATGGTGCTACAAAATTCATCCCAGAAGTAAAAGAAGAGGGAAAAAGAACATTTGGTTGTGGCCAAGGTTAGTGAATTCTTCATCATAAATTAAATTTATGCAGCATATTAAACTTCAGTATTTGAAGGATTTTTTTTATTCTTTCAGACTGAGTTCTAAAATGACATCTAACAAGAGGAATGAGGACAGAGAAGATGGCTTTACAATAGAGCTGGGCAGATTTAGGGCCAACATGCTCCAGTACCTTCTGACTTCTGTGAGAGAAGGCAAATGAGGCAGGAGCATCTTTTCACTCCTGTTTTTTAGCACTGAGGCTGCTGCTCGGCCGTGGCTCTGTTCCTGAACCACGTTCCCTGCTCTTCCCCTTCAAAAGCAACATCTGCCCAGATGTGCAGGAGGAAAAGCAAAGGAGTGGAGTGAGAAATGACCCAGGGTGATCACGCAGAGCTCAGGGAGTTCCCACAGCTCCTGCAGTGCTCCCCAGGAGGTGAATCCTGGGGGAAGGTGAGCCAGGCTGAGCATGGCAAAGCAAGATTCTCAGGCAGAACTGCTCCTCCGAAGGCAAGGGATAATCACTGCTGTGCCCAATCCAGTTATTACATTGCACACATTACCCCAGTCTGAGGGGAAATCAAATAAATGCAGCAACCTAAAGCTTAGATTTGTGGCAAGTTTGTCTTGACAACACTTTTTTCCTTTCCCCACCCAACGGAGAGAGGCAGAGCCTCTGTAAAATGAGAGATAACACCTGCAGAACAAACAAGGCTTCCCTGCCCAGCAGTGTGAGATCTGAAAAGCACATTAGGAAGGAGCACTTAGCTGGTGATCTAGATAAGATCACATGGAAAGATAAGGTTTGATCCAGACTGACAGAATCTGCTCCTGCTGGCTGGAGACAGGGAAGGTGTGACACCAGGACAGCGTGAGATTTCCTGCTCACCCCCTCCTGGCAGCCCAAGATAAACCCTGCTCTGAGCCGGGCACCTGGCCCATCCCACGGACTCGGGCACAAATCTGTGATCAGTGTTGGAGCTCCCAGCCAGAAACAAGCCAGCCTAAGCTGTTCTTCACTTCTTTCCAGGCTGAGGAAAAGCAAAACAAGTGATGAAGACGGTTCTTTGCTTCATTAACAAATATACAAAGTTTTATTTTGTTTATTAGATTGGTTTTCTGTATGTTAACATTATCATAGCAGTTATAACCCACATTCACAGCAGAAATTTTCTAAGAGCATTTTGCAACACTAACTGCTGCATCAGAATTCCTTAAGAGAAACTTATCTTTTAGCTACTCAGGTAACTCCAATAATAAAGTGCAAAACCACAATAAAATCTGACAGACATATGTCCCAGCTCATATTCAGTGGAAAAGAAAGGTTTGTAAGACCACTAGATATGGATTCACTGCACACAACAGAAGAGTGTGACCTGAAGACACCAATTTTCAAGTTTTCCCATTACCAGACATTGATTACAATGAATAAGTTTCCATTACTTTTAAGGGTAACATAGAGAAATCACAATGAGGTTAAAAATAAAACAAAACACATTGGCCAGACAACCTGAAGCTTAGCCCTGTATTTGGTACCTTTTACCCAATAAAGGTTTTGGGAAGAACTGATGAACAGGAACAGTTCATTTCTTGATGAAATAGCCTCTGATTTGACAAGGAATCAACTGGCAGGACACAACACAGCAGCTTGTTTGGGACATAAGTCATAAATGGATTTTTTATGTGTATTTTTTACCAGCCATAGACATAAACATGGTCTCATTCAACTAATGATTGCCAGCATTAATTACTGCCCTGCTCAATCCAAGAAAATAGAGGAATCTCAGAATATTACAGGAATCAGGTCCAATTCATAAAATTAACCCAATCTTTTGTGTTTCTCTCTCTCTACAGCCACTGCTGCAGCCTCTCCAGTACCAAACACTTCCCAAGACAGATGAAGTATCCCAAACTCCAAGGGGCCTTTCCCTTCCTTCTCCCTGACTCATGGATCTCCAAGAAGCCCTTTGGAGCTATGACTTAAGTGAGCATCATCCACAAGGAGATTACTCAACCCTTTTACTTACAGAATGCAAAGATGCAAATTAAACATTACCCTAATTTCATCAGCTCTAACATTGCTGTTC